>NC_036846.1:20330871-20400871 GCF_002910315.2 Salvelinus sp. IW2-2015
CCTAGAAAATATACGAAAAAGGAGGATGAGACGAAGAGAGTGGGGGAGGAGAAGAGAGAGTGAGAGAGAGAGAGTGGGGGAGAGAGAGAGAGAGAGAGAGAGAGAGATGAGGGAGGAGAGAGAGAGAGAGAGAGAAAGAAAGAAAGAACGCATGTTCGGCGGCGTCTTATGTCTGTGTCTGGCTGGTGCAGGGGTGTCTGGATGTCTGACGCCTCGATTCTCAGGCTGAATTAATTTGCGAGAAGAGAAGCACTTGCCTCGAGAGAGACGGTTAACAATATGTCTCTAAAATAAACGTTTATTCAAATGAGCCCACGTTTTCAGGACAGGAGACTTGACGTCCCAATAAGCGTTATTAAATGGATTTAGACTAGACGAGTAAATACTATAATTAAGATAACAATGGCTCATGGTTCAGGGGTGAGAGGACTGTTATCAGGCACCTGTTCCAAACCATCCATCTCTTGCGGGACCGAAAGCACAGGGCAAACCTTCTCCAAGCCACACTCACGAAATGTGTGCCCTCGAAAAGCATAAAAATACAGAAACACAACACAGACTACTCACATAGGCTACACATACTCGCACTATCTCATTCACACACACAGAGCAAGAGCACAGCCTAGATGCAGTGATATTCTCCCAACCTCCTTCAGCAGTAACCATGACAACAGGATGGTTGAGAGACTGCTCGCGTTAAATGAGGCCGGTACTTTTCTTTTCCTCTCCAAAATAGACCMTGGTCGCTTTTGATGATCAACTCACTTGTCCTCCTAAAAGCGGAAAAGCGTTATTTCTCCCCCTGCCCATTTAAGGGGAGACCCCCCCCCCACCACCACCAAACCCCGTGGCCCACACACTGCATAGGATATTATGGACAAACAGAGAGCGTCCGAGACCCCCACCGTTACAAGGGCAGTAGGAAACATATACCCCGTTCCACTCTCCTTTATGCATTTGTGTCCTGGTACAAGGACAGGGATTTTGAAGAGAAAGCCTTTCGATCCTATTCAATCGGATTCCAGATGTATTAATCGGATAGCTAGGCTATATAGGCTTTGGTTATTTATTGAATTAAATTATTTGTGCATGCAAAATCTATCTATCTATAGCCTAGCAATAATGATATTAAATCCACAACAATATCAGTCATCCAATATTGCACTCACCAATAAAATGCGTTGAATCAAAGGTAGCCTGAAAAGCCAGTTCTGCACCACAGGTTCGGGTTGTTTTCTCTCTCTGCCCATCCATCCACGCGGGGGAACATATATCGACCTATGGTCTATTTTGTCCACGACGTGCGGGGTCCTTCCCGACTGGTACGCTGTCTAGTCTGCGCTGCAAGCAACTCCTCGCCGCACGGGTGCTGGCGGTACAGTAGGCTAGTCTCGCCTCCACGCACTGGCTCAGGCATGCGGGAGGTCCAGCCGGCGGGAAACGAGTAGACCGATTGCGCGTGGATGGGGGCGTCTGTGTGTGTGTGTGAGCGATCTAAGCGGATGGGCTGTCACGTCCCTCTCCTCCACTACTGCTGCACGCGACGAGCATCTCTCTCCAATAAGTGTTCTGAGGCGCGCGGGCAGAGTGGGACTGTCTGTCTCTCGGTCCTGTTGGTATCCGTAATGATTCGATTTACCACTAACTCAGGATGAAGAGAAGGTTTGGCTTACATGCAAATACTATTTTTCAGTAATTTGGCTATAGCTTACCTGAGGAAAAGGGCCTTTATCCCAATACCTTTATTCCAGTATTTTATGTCAGTGTCTTTATCCCAGTGCCTTTATCCCAGTGGTTATACCAGTGCCAGCAGCATACCACCCTGCATCACACTGCTGGCTTGCCTCTGAAGTTTAGCAAGACTGGTCCCTGGATCGGAGACCAGATGCTGCATGAAGTGGTGTTGGAGGGCCAGTAGGAGGCACTCTTTCCTCTGGTCTACAAAACAATATCTCAATGCCCCATGGTAGTGATTGGGGACATTGCCCTGTGTAGGTTGCTGTTTTCCAGATGGGACATGAAACGGGTGTCCTGACTCTCTGTGGTCACTAAAGATCCCATGGTACTTATCGTAAGAGTAGTGGTGTTAACCCTGGTGTCCTGGCTAAATTCCCAATCTGGCCCTCATACCATCATGGCCACCTAATCATCCCCAGCTTCCAATTGGCTCATTCATCCCCCTCCTCTCCCCTGTAACTATTCCCCAGGTCGTTGCTGTAAAGAATGTGTTCACAGTCAACTTACCTGGTAAAATAAATACTTTTATCCCAGTGTCAGCATATCAACAGAGATGACACATGCACTGGCAGATTATGTAAATCAGTATAGGCTACATGGATATTTTATATGGTTTCTGTAAAATAGATCTGTTGCAGGCAGCTGTTGTGTAACCAAAGGAAAAAAAAGAGGTCCCTTATAGAAATCAGTGGTAGGGTTTCTCTTTTAGTATAACAACAAGATATTTCACTATCAAATACCATGTTACAGGAAGTATATTTTATCTCAAAAGCATTACCGGTATCTCCCATTGACTCAGACCGAGGCCTACCTGCAGCATAAATTGACAGGACTGAGGAGAATTGAGTTAAAACAACTTTTGACCCCTCCTGTGGTGTCATGGGATGTCATTAAATGTTTGTTCTCAGATGGATGTGTTGCATAATATCTGTGACAGACAGGAGGGTTCAAAGTTCATGGGAAGGAACACTTTGGTCACAGTTTCACTGAGGAAAGTTTAGGTGCTTTTATCTATGCTTTAGGTAGCTGGTACTTACATCATCTCGGCACCCAGAACCAAATTAGCTAAGGTTGTGGGAAGATACTAGTCTGCATAAAAAGGATGTTGTTTTCATTTTCCTGCAAGGGAATAAGCTTGTAGGAGAAGAAAAGCACAGGTAATGTGTGGTTCAGTTAGTAAGATTGTGGCACCAGCAACACCAAGGTCGTTGAGTCAATTCCCGCATGGATTATATATGTAACATTTATGCACTCACTGTACTGTAAATCACTTGGGAGAAAAGCATAATCTAAGTGACATATTATTATTTAACACAATTACTGGAAGATGAAAGCATCGTCAATCTATATTACACTAGAAAGGATGACGTAGAAGGCTTGGATTACTTCACTGGCTGACAACAAGATGTTGAGTATTGACTAATATAGAGGTAGCCAGTACCAATAATGTCCTTGCCATAGGAGTAGACATCCCATCCCTCCCTCTATCTCCCTCCCTCCCTTCCAAACACCTGCATCAGTGACGCCAAGCCAAAAAGCAGAACGAGGCTTCGTTCAGAAAGGCAAAGTTGTGTGACGTTCAAAGTTGTTTGACGTTCACCTGAACAATTAGCATTGATAACAATGCTACACCCTTTAAAGTGTCTCACTTTAGTTCTATGGGCACTTCTCAAGGCCATGTTCAAGAGCAGCTGTACTTTGCAGCATTCTGCAACCACACATTAGATTCTGCTTTAGTCTGTTTCCCTTTGTAAACGGTTCCAACCTGTGTATTGATCCTGGACGTACACACCCTCAGTGATGCTGCAAACCTCTACAGTTAAATCTCATAGCCATCAGACACCTCAGCCAAGGAGGAACAGAGTAATCAATAAAACACGATGGTGTCCCGTTTGGTTCAGTTGGTAGAGCATGCCACTTGCAATGCAAAGGTTGTGTGTTCGATTCCCTTGGGGGACCAGTATGAAAAATGTATGCACTCATAACTGTAAGTCTCATCTGCTCAATTAAAAAATGTAACGTATCATAGAGAGGGATTGAATAAGAGATCCATCAGAGAGGAAAACGGATGGGTAGAGACAGAATTGAATAGGGTGAAAAATATTTGGTATTCATATAAAAAAAAGATATAGAAGAGCTCTCCACAATGAATTTGAATAGAAAACTGGTAAAAATAGACTAGATCCTGCAACCATGGAGAGGTAAATTCCTTTCTACTTATGGAATAATTACACTGATTACACTGATTACACATCTCAGTTTACTCACTTACTTATGGCGTTGCCTACTCCTGCTGATGAGCTTTTCAGATCATATGAGGAAAAAATATGTTGCTTTATCTGGGATGCTGAACCAGACAAGACAAAGCATGCCCATCTACATAATGAATATGAACTGGGTGGGTTGAGATTATTACATATACAAGTACTAAACCGGACTGGGGACCCTCGCTGCAGGCCCCGGACTGGGGACCCTCGCTGCAGGCCCCAGACTGGGGACCCTCGCTGGAGGCTCCGGACTGGAGGCCGTCGTTGGAGGCTCCGGACTGGAGTCCGTCGTTGGAGGCTCCGGACTGGAGACCGTCGCTGGAGGCTCCGGACTGGAGACCGTCGCTGGAGGCTCCGGACTGGAGACCGTTGCTGCAGGCTCCGGACCGCGGATCAATACTGGAGGCTTCGTGCCATGAATCATCCCTGGAGGCTTCTAGCCATGGATCATCACTGGAGGCTTCGTGCCATGGATCATCACTGGAGGCTTCGTGCCATGGATCATCACTGGAGGCTTCGTGCCATGGATCATCACTAGAGGCTTCGTGCCATGGATCATCACTGGAGTGAGGAGACGTATGGACAGCCTGGTGTGTGGAGCTGCCACAGGGCTTACCAGGCTGGGGAGACATACAGGAGGCCTGGTTCTGGGAGCAGGCATAGGACTCACCAGGCTGGGGAGACATACTGGAGGCCTGGTTCTTGGAGCAGGCACCGGATACACTGGGCCGTGGAGGCGCACTGGAGGTCTCGAGCGTAGAGCCTGCACAACCCGTCCTGGCTGGATGGTTACCTTCGCCCGGCAAAGGCGGGGCGCTGGCACAGGACGCACTGGGCTGTGCAGACGCACCGGAGACACAGTGCGCAGAGCCGGCGCAGGATATCCTGGGCCGTAGAGACGCACTGGAGACCAGGCGCGCTGAGCCGGCACCATCCGTCCTGGCTGGATGCCCACTCTAGCCCGGCCGATGCGGGGAGCTGGGATGTAGCGCACCGGGCTGTGAACGCGCACTGGAAATGCTGTGCGCTCCACCGCATAACACGGTGCCTGACCAGTACCATGCTCCCTACGGTAAGCACGAGGAGTTGGCTCAGGTCTCCAACCTGACTCAGCCAATCTCCTCGTGTGCTTCCCCCCCAAAATTCTTTGGAGTGGCCTCTCGGTCTTTCGTGCCAGCCTCGACCCTGTGTAATCCTGGGCCCTTTTACTCGCTGCCTCCGCCTTCCTCGCTGCTTCCACCTGCTCCCACGGCAGGCGATCCTTTCCCGCCAGGATCTCCTCCCACGTCCAAGATCCTTTCCCATTTCCTCCCATGTCCAGTCCTCCTTACCACGCTGCTATGTCCGTTTGTGGTGGGTCATGAACGTCGTCACGGAAATGACAGAACCAAGGTGCAGCGTGGTGAGCGTACATTTCTTTTAATGTTATAAATGTCGCCAACAAAACAAGAAATACCAAAAACGAACGTGAAGCTGACTAGGGCTATACAGGCCACTAACACAGACAACTACCCACAACCAAGGTGGAAAAACAGGCTGCCTAAGTATGATTCCCAATCAGAGACAACGATAGACAGCTGTCCCTGATTGAGAACCATACCTGGCCAAAACATAGAAACAGAAAACATAGAAATAAAGAAACTAGAATGCCCACCCTAGTCACACCCTGGCTTAACCAAAATAGAGAATAAAAGCCTATCTATGGCCAGGGCGTGACAGAGCTAAACATGGAATATTGTTTGTCAGTTTCCATAAAACTATGCATTAAGAGTAATGCAACAGTTACTTATCATTTTGAGCAGTTGTATCAATTGATAGTTCGATCATTGTAATGAAATGAATAGACAGTCATTTCAGATGTAATGTGTGAATTGCATTTTGAAATTATAATACTTTGATGTTATGTTGTGTCATTTTGAACAGGTGATTTTAGTTCAATGAACAAATGATCTTAGCTTTATGTGTATTGTATCCAAGCAATTTGAAAAAGTGTTAGTTTTGAAAAATTTGCATTTTGATCATTGGTTGTGAGTTTTGTGTCTAGAGTTTTGAAAAATGACATCAAGGTTCCGAAATTAGTGCCAAAGTGATTGTAAAAAACTGTAATTGAGTATCTCTATTTTTCAAACAAGCATTGCAGAGCTGGTTACAATTTCAATTTCACCCCCCTGAAAAGGTAGAACAAATATTACAACAAATATTATAGCTGAACTCAAATGTGCTGCTTGATAAAAGACGTGTATCTATGGAAAAGGGTATTTTGTTTTTAAATGATATTGTAAAATGGAATGGTAGAGTTATGTCTTTCATGGAGTTAACAGAATTGTACGGGAAGGTCTGCTCAATCCAAGATTACAACCAATTGATTACAGCATTACCCCTAAAATGGAGGAGGCAGGTGGCAGTGGGAGGAGGTAGGGAACTGGCCTGTCTGCCCAATATAAAGGATAAAAACTGGAATAAATAAAACAATAGCATAAATAGGAAAGTATACCAGTTTCATTTGAGGACCAGGATGTTGACAGCTGTGCCATACAGATTGCAAAATATTTGGGAAGAGATTTTTGATGTACCGATTCCATGGTACGAGCTGATATATAAAACGACGCAAGATTCAAGACTTTGTGCTTTTCAGCTAAAATTATTGTACAGAAATCCAAAGGATGGGATGGGCTGAGGGAAGCTGAGGGTTGGGATGTGGATTTGGAGACAAGTGCGAGTGGAGTGGAGTTGCTAGGCGGTGGATAGAATGACGGTCAAAGATAAATGTATAAAAATGAAGTAAAAATAAAACAAAACAAAAAGCACATTTCATGACACTGAGGGGCAACGTTGTTACATCTAATGCCTGTTTGCATGAGGCTGTTGCCACGCAGGTGTTTGTTTGTACGCATGTACACATGCATATACACACACTCTCATTCAAACACACACACATGCACATACACGGACACACACACACATACACACATGTAAATAGTGCCATGCACTCAAACATATTCAGTTGGCCTTGATGTCTTTTGTTTTTTACATAGTTGTTTTCTGTTTTCCTTTGCCTTTCTCTTTTTTCTCTTTTGTTCATTTTGTTGGTTGTTGGGGGACAGTGGCTTGGGGGGTCCTGGGTGTGGGGAATACTTTTATTTTATTATGATAAAACAAATATCGGGGGGGAGGGGGACTGTGGGGGGGGCGTCTGAGATGGTTGAGGGGCCTGTGGGGGGATCTTGGAGGGCTGGTGGCCTGGCGGTTGGGAGCTTGGGCCGGTGGCTAATAGGTCATTGGTTCTGGTCCCCGTTTTTGACGTTGTGGGAGATCTGTCGACGTGCCATTGAGCAGGGTGTTGACCCTGGTTGCTCATGTGTGTTTCTCTGGATGGGAGTCTGGTAGATGACTGAATGTAATGTAGATGCTGAGCGGCTTCACTGCAGGTAGATTGTATGTTTTATTATTCAATTAAAACCAATAGGGATAGGGTTCACAGAGGACAGATGCCTGCAGCATAAAGAGGGGAACACCCCTCTTCACAGACCCACTGATGCTATTCCAAATGGTACCCTATGGGCCCTGGTCAAAAGTAGTGCACTATAAAGGGACTAGGTTGCCATTTAAGATGCACCCACTGTCAAGCCTGATTACTAATTAATTAGTGTACCAGCTGCCCCTCCCCCTAAAACCAACCTGCATCCTGGGGGCTGGTGTGATAGAGGAGAATAGAGGTGTGTCCCACAATGACAGCTGACAAATCAAATCAAATCAAAGTGTATTTGTCACATGCGCCGAATACAACAGGTGTAGTAGACCTTACAGTGAAATGCTTACTATTGGCCCTAACCAATAGTGCATTTATTTTGTAAAAAATAGGTATTAGGTGAACAATAGATAAGTAAAGGAATAAAAACAACAGTAAAAAGACAGTGAAAAATAACAGTAGCGAGGCTATATACAGGCACCGGTTAGTCGGGCTAATTGAGGTAGTATGTACATGTAGGTATGGTTAAAGTGACTATGCATATATGATGAACATAGAGTAGCAGTAGCGTAAAAGAGGGGTTGGCGGGTGGTGGGTGGCAGGACACAATGCAGATAGTCCGGTTAGCCAATGTGCGGGGGCACAGATTAGTCGGGCTAATTTAGGTAGTATGTACATGAACGTATAGTTAAAGTGACTATGCATATATGATAAACAGAGAGAATCAGCAGCGTAAGAGAGGGGTGGGGGGGGGGGGGGCAATGCAAATAGTCTGGGTAGCCATTTGATTACTTGTTCAGGAGTCTTATGGCTTGGGGGTAAAAGCTGTTGAGAAGCCTGTTGAGAAGCCTTTTGCCATGCGGTAGTAGAGAGAACATTCTATGACTGGGGTGTCTGGGGTATTTGACAAGATATACTATCTGTGTTGGGAATGGTGGTGTTGTAGTGGGAAAGGAGGGTGATAGTTTCATGTGTAGTTATGTAGTGTAGCTAACACTAACCATTACTCTTTGATCAAGTAACCTAAATGGGAGAGGGGGAGGGTTCCTAGACAGGGGATTCTGTGGTTCAGAATCACTGTATGGCTACCACACTCCACTGCCTTTGTGTGTGCATGTAGCCAACACACATACAGAAAGACTGCTGACTGGGCTGGAATTAGGTAAAGAAATCCTCCAAATGTGCATCGATCCAGTGTGCTTCCATCTCCATGTCTGTCTGTCTGTCTGTCTGTCTGTCTGTCTGTCTGTCTGTCTGTCTGTCTGTCTGTCTGTCTGTCTGTCTGTCTGTCTGTCTGTCTGTCGTCTGCCTGCCTGCCTGCCTGCCTGCCTGCCTGCCTGCCTGCCTGCCTGCTGCTCACACTGGACTGTGCTAGGGTAAACACATAGTGCTTACTGATAAAGATGGACAGCACATACACATGCATGCATACAGCACACACACCACAGTGAGAGGGTTTGTGTGTATGTGTGCGACTACATGTGTTTGTATCTTTGCTCCGATCAGGAAGATTCAAACCTTTGTGTATGGCATGTGTGTATGTATGTGAGTGTTGTGGTGTGTGTGTGTGTGTGGTGTGTGTGTGGCGTGTGTGGGTGTGTTTGAGTGTGTGTGTGTGAGTGTGTTTGTGTTTGAGTGACTGTGTGTGTGGAGTGTGTGTGTGTGGTGGTGTGTGTTTGAGTGTGTGTGTGTGAGTGTGTTTGTGTTTGAGTGAGTGTGTGTGGTGATGGTGTGTGTGAGTGTGTGGTGGAGTGTGTGAGTGCGTGTGTGTGTGTGTTTGAGTGAGTGAGTGTGTGTGTGTGTGAGTGTGTGTGTGTATAAGTGTGTGTGTGAGTGGGTGTGAGTGTGTGTTGTGTGAGTGTGTGTGAGTGTGTGTGTGTGTGTCTCTTGTGTGGTGTGTGAGTGCGTGTGTGTGTGTTTAGTGTGTGTGTGTGTGTGTGTGTGTGGTGTGTGTGTGGTGTGTGGTGTGTGTGGTGTGTGTGTGTGTGTGTGGTGAGTGTGATGTGTGAGTGTGTGTGTGTGTGTGGTGTGGTGTGTGAGTGTTGAGTGTTGAGTGTGTGTGTGTATGTGTGAGTGAGTGTGTGAGTGTGTGAGCGTGTGTGTGAGTGTGTGTGTGTGTGTGTATGTGTGAGTGTGTGTGTGAGTTCCACTAAGGGAGATAGAGACATATTGCAGACTTGTCTGAGTCATACAGTGAGAAAGAGGAGGAATTACTTTTAATAATAATGCAGTTTCATTTCCCTCCATATTGCAGTGACCTGCCGGGTGTGTCTTGGCCCAACGTTTGGACCTCTATAATTACCTAATCAGCACACATTACCAGCCAGTGTGAGAAGAGCTAATATGACAGACTCATCAGGAAAAGTGTGTGTGTCTGTGTGTGCGTGTGTGTGTCTCATCTGGGTCATTTTATTCAAAGGCGTGATGAGGGGTTACAGAAACATTCTCCTACGAGAGGTATGGTATTTCTTTGGTATTTTATTAGGATCCCCATTAGCTGTTGCCAAAGCGGCAGCTACTCTTCCAGGGGTCCACACAAAACATGAAACATGACATAATACAGAACATTAATAGACAAGAACAGCTCAAGGACATACAGTTGAAGTCGGAWGTTTACATACACTAGGTTGGAGTCATTAAAACTCATTTTTCAATCACTCCATCAATTTCTTGTTAACAAACTATAGTTTTGGCAAGTCGGTTAGGACATCTACTTTGTGCATGACACAAGTCATTTTTCCAACAATTGTTTACAGACAGATTATTTCACTTATAATTCACTGTATCACAATTCCAGTGGGTCAGAAGTTTACATACGCTAAGTTGACTGTGCCTTTAAACAGCTTGGAAAATTCCATAAAATGATGTCATAGCTTTAGAAGCTTATGATAGGCTAATTGACATAATTTGAGTCAATTAGAGGTGTACCTGTGGATGTATTTCAAGGCCGACCTTCAAACTCAGTGCCTCTTTGCTTGACATCATGGAAAATCAAAATAAATTAACCAAGACCTCAGAAAAAAAAATGTGTAGACCTCCACAAGTCTGGTTCATCCTTGGGAGCAATTTCCAAATGCCTGAAGGTACCACGTTCATCTGTATAAAGAATAGTACGCAAGTATAAACACCATGGGACCACGCAGCCGTCATACTGCTCAGGAAGGAGACGCGTTCTGTCTCCTAGAGATGAACGTACTTTGGTGCGAAAAGTGCAAATCATTCCCAGGACAACAGCAAAGGACCTTATGAAGATGCTGCGGGAAACAGGTACAAAGTATCTATATCCACAGTAAAACGATTCCTATATCGACATAACCTGAAAGGCCGCTCAGCAAGGAAGAAGCAACTGCTCCAAAACCGCCATAAAAAGCCAGACTATGGTTTGCAACTGCACATGGTCACATGGTGACAAAGATCATACTTTTTGGAGAAATGTCCTCTAGTCTGATGAAACAAAAATAGAACTGATTGGCCATGATGACCATTGTTATGTTTGGAGGAAAAAGGGAGAGGCTTGCAAGCCAAAGAACACCATCCCAACCGTGAAGCACGGGGTGGAAGCATCATGTTGTGGGGGTGCTTTGCTGCAGGAGAGACCGGTGCACTTCACAAAATAGATGGCATCATGCAGAAGAAAAATTATATGGATATATTGAAGCAACATCTCAAGACATCAGTCAGGAAGTTAAAACTTGGTTGCAAATGGGTCTTCCAAATGAACAATGACCCCAAGCATACTTCCAAAGTTGTGGCAAAATAGCTTAAGGACAACAAAGTCAAGGTATTGGAGTGGCCATCATAAAGCCCTGACGTCAATCCTATAGAAAACTAGAGCCTGCAGGKCTTGCTTTGTGGAGTGTAGTGTAATAAAAGTAGAGCATTTCTTTATTATGGACAGACCTCTCTCCCTCTTTACAACCATTGAAACTATATGTTTTAACCATGACCATTTACAATCTAAGGTAACAACAAGTCATTTAGTCTCTTCAACCTGTTCAACAGCCACACCATTTATTACCAGATTCAGCTGAGGTCTAGAACATAGGGAAGGATTTGTACCAAATGCATTGATCTTAGTTTTAGAGATGTTAAGGACCAGTTTATTACTGGCCACCTATTCCAAAACAGACCGCAACTCTTTGTTAATGGTTTCAGTGACTTCATTAGCTATGGTTGCTGATGCGTATATGGTTGAATCAGCAGCATACATGGACACACATGCTCTGTAATGGCAGTGGCAGGTCATTGGTAAAAACAGAAAAGAGTAGAGGGCCAAGAGAGCTGCCCTGCGGTACACCACACTTTACATGTTTGACATTAGAGAAGCTTTCATTAAAGAAAACCCTCTGAGTTTTATTATATAGACAACTCTGAGTCCACGATATGGCAGAGGTTGAAAAGCCATAAAACACAAGTTTTGTCAACAACAGGTTATGGTCAACAATGTCAAAGGCTGCACTGAAATCTAACAGTAAAGCTCCCACAATTCTTATGATCAATTTCTTTCAATCAATCATCAGACATTTGTGTCAGTGCAGTACATGTTGGGTGCCCTTCTCTATAAGCATGCTGAAAGTCTATTGTTCATTTGTTCACAGAGAAATAGCATTGTATTTGGTCAAACACCATTTTTCCCCCAACAGTTTTCTAAGAGCTGGCAGCAAGCTGATAGGTCTGCTGTTAGAACCAGTAAAGGCTGCTTTACCACTCTTGGGTAGCGGAAATGACTGGCTTCCCTCCAGGCCTGAGAACAAAGGCTTTCCTCTAGGCTCAGATTAAAGATGACAGATAGGATTGGCTATAAGGTCAGCTACCATCCTTAGTAGCTTTCCATCTTAGTTGTCAATGCAATGAGGTTTGTCATTATTGATCAATAACAATAATTTTTCCACCTCTCCCACACTAACTTTACAACTTGCAAATTCTTTTCTTTCATAATTTGTTTTTTTAATGCATTTCCTACCTAAGTTTGCCCACTTTAAATAAAGGTTAAATAAAATAAAAAATAAAACTTTGCCAGAGAAGTAATAATTCAAATAATTGGCAACATCAAATAGTTTTGGGATCATTCTTTGTATCATTGATCTCGGCTTCATAATACAGTTTCTTCTTCTTTTTGTTGAGTTTAGTCACATCATTTCTCAATTTGCAGTAGGTCAGCCAGTCAGATGCACAGGCAGACTTATTGCCACTCCTTTTACCCCATCTCTTTCAACAATACAGTTTTTCAATTCCTCATCAAACCATGGAGCCTTAACAGTTCTAACAGTCAGTTTCTTAACAGGTGCATGTTTATCAATAATTGGAAGAAGCAATTTCATAAATTCATCAAGTGCAGCATCTGGATGCTACTTATTAATCACACTAGACCAACAAATATTTGTAACATAATCCACATAAGAGTCATACAAAATATTTTGTATGATCTCTTATACACTATTTTAGTCAAAGCTTTCGGGAACCTTGGCTTTTCTGGATATAGCCACTATATTGAGATCACTGCATCCAGTGGGTACGGATACAGCTTTAGAACAAAGTTCTACAGTATTAGTAAAAATGTGATCAATACATGTGGATGATCTTGTTCCTGTAGTGTTTGTAAAAAGGTTGATTAATAATCTGAACCAGATTACAGGCACTGGTGACAGTGAGAAGCTTCCTCTTGAGCGGACTGCCTGATGAAAACCAGTCAATATTCAGGTTCAGAGAGAGAGAGAGAGAGAGAGAGAGGAGAGAGAGAGAGAGAGAGAGAGAGAGAGAAGATAGAGAGAGAGAGAGAGAGGAGAGAGAGAGAGAGAGAGAAAGGGAGGAGAGAGATTCCTTAATTTGATCCTCAATTACTTTCACCTGTGTCAACATCACAGAGCAAATGGTGGGCAAGAAACAGGAAGAATGAATACAGGATGGTGAAGGTATTCACATAAAAATTGACAGAGAGAGAAAAAGCCAGTGATGTGCAGTGAGACATAAAAGAGAGAAACACTGAGCGTGTGTGAATGGTTCAGCCAGGTCACCCGTGATACAAGTCAGTATTCAACGTCCACCCATGTGTGAGGACGTTGGGAGATGACGTGGAAACCGGCCACTAGGGGCAACAGTGAGCACTGTGACTTTCAAGTAGTTTTCGGTTTTGCGTCTGCCTTTGCGTCAAAAGGTTGAATGTTCGAATCCAGTGATAGAAAGTTGTTTTTGAGATTTTTGTTTTAAGCCTATCCCAAACCTTAACATTTACCTTAACCATTTGGAATTAATACCTAACCTTAAGATTTCGGAATGAATGCCTAAACTTAACCCTAACCTTAAAAATGAGAAGTTAATGTTAAACACGTTTAGAACAACTTTGACATTTGACATTTGAGAAACATGGATGAACGCCTAATTCTGACGTGAGACTGTGAGAGCTGGTTGGACTGGTTATGTGTGTGCTTGCATGTTTTGACAGAGACAGACAGAGAGAGAGCATGCTGGTGACATTGCCAGCTGGCAGAAAGAGATGTATGTTTCTGACCATGTGTGTGTGTGAGTGAATGTGTGTGTGCGTGTGTGTGTGTTTGTGTGTGTGGGTGGGTGTGTGTGCATGCGCCTGTATGTGTGTTTGTGTGTATCAGGCTGTTGCCCCTCTGGAGTGCCCAGGCTGAACAGCTCGGTGGGGGGTGGGGGGGCTTGTGCCCACCCCGAGGAGAGGGGCTGCTGGGACATCAAAAGCTGCCCTCCGCCACGCAACCTGGTCACCATGGTAACACCGTGGTCCCAAAGCCTTCCTTCTGCTGTCATCAGCAGAACATAACAGATGTCATACAGAGGTCATAAGCTGTCATAAGCAGTCATAACAAAGTATTTTAGATAGTGTCTGTAGTGTAGTCAGGACCTTTACTTTACTTAAGACATACCCAGACATGACTTCTCTGTAGGGATACTGATATAGGTCAGACATGACTTCTCTGTAGGNGTCAGACATGACTTCTCTGTAGGGATACTGATATAGGTCAGACATGACTTCTCTGTAGGGATACTGATATAGGTCAGACATGACTTCTCTGTAGGCATACTGATATAGGTCAGACATGACTTGCTCTACAGGGATACTGATATAGGTCAGACATGACTTGCTCTGTAGGGATACTGATATAGGTCAGCCATGACTTGCTCTACAGGGATACTGATATAGGCATGAGTTCCCAGATACTCCTCTTTTAACTCTCTCCATCCCCAACCTCACCACATGATACTGGATATGCAAATGATTTAAACCTGACAATCAGCTGGATAATACTGTCCCCTATGTCTACTGAAAAACAGATACCCACCCATTCTGACTGACACCCAGATGACATACCATAATATGCTCCTACGCTAACCTTCACACCTGCTTTGGTCCTCATTCTGTTTCATTGACGGACAAAATGTTATAATATTGGCTATTAATAACAAAACCAGCACTTTCTCCACTTTTCAATAGTTTATATCTATCTGTCTGTCTATTATTAAGACAGAGTAAGCCCCAGTCTCTATTCCTGCCTGACAGCTCAGCACACAGATGCAGATCTGCTATCATAATTTGATCACTCTGTTGTCGTAGATAATTTTGTTGCGCAGCAGGAAATGTAAACTTGTACTGTACTGGTATCTGAGGTTTATAAAGGCTTCTAAAGTTAGTAATTTCCACTTTAAAATGTCATACTTGATTTGCCATAACAAAAAATGTATCAACCCCTACGAAAATGTCCATTAATTAAAATCCACATAATAATTTACATCCCAAATGGATCCCTAGGGCTCTGGACAAAAGTAGTGCACTATATAGGAAATAGGGTGCCAGTTGGAAGGCAACCTGTGTGTTTGATCATGCATTAAACATCATGTTGTCATGGTTACAGCCACTATGGTGGGAGAAACGTTTCTCCTCAAAATTTCCTTGATGATGTCACTAAATCAAATGGGCGGGCTTTAGTGGTGGCCGCCCAGATGCATGTTGGGAAATCTAATCTGGTTTACTGACAATAAGAGTGCTCTCAGGTCTGACTGCCTGACTGCACCTGACTGTCTGACTGGGTGATGAAGTGACAAAACGCTGCATCTGCTCATCATTGTCAGATCATTCCATTTCCTACAGAAACCTGTAATCAGATGTCAGATGCATTGGCTTAATGGTTAAACGCTCCCCACATGTGTAGCAGCATGACAGTACTGTACGCTTCTTTCTGTTCCTATACCACCATTGACATTTACAGTGAGATATTCTGACCAGCAGAGGATGCTATGTATGCAGAGCATTCAGAAAGTATTCCGGCCCCTTAGACTTTTTACACATTTTATAAAATGTATTCAATTGTTTATTTTTCTTCATCAATCTGCAAACAATACCCCATAATGGCAAAGCAAAAATGTTATCCTTTTTTTTTAAATAAAAAAAATTCTGAAATATTACATTTACATAATTATTAAGACTATTAACTCAGTACTTTGTTGAAACACCTTTCGCAGCGATTACAGCCTCAAGTCTCGGGTATGACACTACAAGCTTGGCACACCTGTATTTGCGGAGTTTCTCCCATTTTTCTCTGTAGATCCTCTCAAGCTCTGTCAGGTTGGATGGGGAGCGATGCTGCACAGCTATTTTCAGGTCTCTCCAGAGATGTTCGATCGGATTCATGTCCAGGCTCTAGCTGGGCCACCTAAGGACATTCAGAGACTTGTCCCGAAGCCACTCCTGCATTGTTTTGGCTGTGTGCTTAGGGTCGATGTCCTGTTGAAAGGTGAACCTTTGCCTCAGTCTGAGGTCCTGAGCACCCTGGAGCAGGTTTTCATCAAGGATCTCTCTGTACTTTGCTCCGTTCATCTTTCCCTCGATCCTGATTAATCTTCCAGTCCATGCAGCTGAAAAACATCCCCAAAGCATGATGCTGCCACCACCATGCTTCACCATAGGGATGGTGCCAGGGTTCCTCCAGACGTGACGTTTGGCATTCAGGCCAAAGAGTTCAATCTTCGTTTGATCAGACCAGAGATTCTTGTTCCTCATGGTCTGAGAGTCCTTTATGGTGCCTTTTGGCAAACTCCAAGCGGGCTGTCATGTGCCTTTTTACTGAGGAGTGGCTTCTGTCTGGCCACTCTACTATAAAGGCCTGATTGGTGGAGTGCTGTAGAGATGGTTGTCCTTCTGGAAGGTTCTCCCATCTCCACAGAGGAACTCTGGAGCTCTGTCAGAGTGACCATCGGGTTCTTGGTCACCTCCCTGACCAAGGCCCTTCCTCCCCGATTGCTCAGTTTGGCCGGGCAGCCAGCTCTAGGAAGAGTCTTGGTGTTCCAAACTTCTTCCGTTTAAGAATGATGGAGGCCACTGTGTTCTTGGGCACCTTCAATGCTGCAGAATTGTCTTGGTACCCTTCCACAGATCTGTGCCTTGACACAATCCTGTCTCTGAGCTCTACGGACAATTCCTTCGACCTCATGGCTTGGTTTTTGCTCTGACATACACTGTCAACTGTGGGACTTTATATAGACAGTGTGTGCCTTCCCAAATCATGTCCAATCAATTGAATTTACAAAAGGTGGACTCATCAAGTTGTCGAAAATTCTCAGTATTTCAGTTTTTTATTTGTAATACATTTGCCTGTAAAAAACTGTTTTCCCTTTATCTTATGGGGTATTGTGTGTAGATTGATGAGGAAAATTGTTTATTTATAGATTTTATAATAAGGCTGTAACGTAACAAAATGTGGAAAAAGTCAAGGGGTCTGAATACTTCCCAATACATTGTATGTTGCAGTAGTAACAGTAATCTGAAGTTCAGTGTGAACACAAACACCACACACCCCACCACACAATTCACCACACTACACACACACACACCACACCCAACCACACCACACACCACACACACACCACACCACACAATTCACCACCACTACACACCACACACCACACACCACACAATTCACCACACTACCCACCACACACCACACACACAAACACCACACAATTCACCACACTACCACACACACACCACACCACACACACCACCCAATTCCCACACACCACACCACACACCACCCCAACACACACAACACCACCACCAACCACAACACCACACACCACACACCACACCCACACACCCACACACCACACACCACACACCACACACCACACACCACACACCACACACCACACACCACACACCACACACACATAACACACCACAACACCCCACAACACTCCACACCACACACACCACACACCACACCCACACCAATTCACCACCACCACACCACACACCCACCCACACACCACACCCACACACCACACACCACCACACCACCACAATTCACCCACACCACCACACCACACACCACACACCACCACCACACACCACACCACACAATTCACCACACTACACACCACACACCACACACACACACACCACACAATTCCCACACTACACACCACACACCACACCACACAACACACCACACAATTCCCACACACCACACCACACACCAACAACCACAACCACACAACACACAACACCCCACAACCAACACAACACACAAACACAACACACCACACACCACACACCACACACCACACACCACACACCACACACCACACCCACACCACATAACACACCACAACACACCACAACACTCCACACCACACACACCACACACCACACCACACCACACAATTCACCCACACCACACACCACACCACACACCACACACCACACACCACACACCACACACCACACACCACACACCATACTAGAAGTGGTGTAGTGAAGGGTAAATGCAAGCAAACATACTTTACCCACTTTTCTTTGCTCAGCAGTTTGCACAGCTTTTGTGGAAAAATGGATAGAAAGTATATTTTTTCACAGCGACCAGCGATCAGTTACCCACCAACTTTTTGTTCCGTGAATGTGATTTCGTTACAATCCTTAATCACTGTATAATTACTGTATTTAAAGGACAAGGAATCAAACAGTTACAGGAAAACGTGGAAGACATTTCCAGGCAAGGAAATCTACTTGGTAGTGAGTGGCCGAGTGTATACAAATAGGTGTGTCGAAACACATACTCATGTGCTCAATCACAACCTTAGGCACAGTAAGACTCACTTCTACATATCTTTATCTGATAGTCCTGGAAAAAAA
The DNA here is from genome assembly GCF_002910315.2 of Salvelinus sp. IW2-2015. NCBI lineage: Eukaryota > Metazoa > Chordata > Actinopteri > Salmoniformes > Salmonidae > Salvelinus > Salvelinus sp. IW2-2015. The sequence goes on from NC_036846.1 coordinate 20,349,497, forward strand.
GTCCCAACCTGTGCTGGCTGGTTTATGACTAATGTGTTTGGTGTTTCCCCAAAAACTCCAACATGTTGTTGTTGCAGGTCTGTGTTTTCCCTGAGACTACCTTGACCTAGCTGACCTGACTCGACCAAAACAGGGAAAGGACCTTGAGCTTGCTATTGGCTACAATGTAAATGTACTGTAAGTGATTGAAATTCCTCCAAACAGCTAATATATTCTGTTTCCTTTTCCTGCTTCTATTCATCAAGACTCATACCCAACATTTATTGACATGCTCTAAATACCCCAAACTAACATACATTTACAGCACATCCTTATTGTTTTATACTGTAAATGTTCTTACTGTGTTCATGTTTTGCTTTAACAGTGTATTGACTTTAAGCCATGAGGCGGCACCAGGAACCAAACATCACAACACAAAGGCTTTCATTACCAGATACTGATCAGTCATGTCTGGGCTCAGCCACCTGATGATGACTACTATTGTAATCATGTTTATTAATGACCTGTTAACAGTAAGTTATTATACTTCTTCCTGCCGGTAAGAGTTCCTGATATTTCCACCTCAAAGAGGGAGGAGAGAAAGAGGGCGAGAAAGAGAGAGAGAGAGAGACATATATAGACATAATATGACATTTGAAATGTCTTAAATCTTTTGGAACTTTTGTGAGTGTAATGTTTACTGTTAATTTTGTATTGTTTATTTCACTTTTGTTTATTATATATTTCCCTTGCTTTGGCAATGTAAACATATGTTTCCCATGCCAATAAAGCCCCTTAAATTGAATTGAGAGAGAGAGAGAGAGAGAGAGAGAGAGAGAGAGAGAAGAGAGAGAGAGAGAGAGAGAGAGAGAGAGAGAGAGAGAGAGAGAGAGAGAGAGAGAGAGTTTTAAAATGATGTCACTGCAGCCCACTCATATCCAGTATAAAGGCTGTACAGACTACTCTACCGCTCTCATACAGACTCAGACACACACACACACACGTCACCCAGATACAGTCAGTCACAGTGTAACACACACGGACCGAGGTCGCTAACGCTACAAGCTGAGCAGTCACAGTAAGTAAAGTATGCTGGGTTTCTCAGGGGTTTCTCAGGGGTTTCTCAGGGGTTTCTCAGGGGTTTCTCAGGGGTTTCTCAGGGGTTTCTCAGGGGTTTCTCAGGGGTTTCTCAGGGGGTTCTCAGGGGTTTCTCAGGGGTTTCTCAGGGGGTTCTCAGGGGTTTCTCAGGGGGTTCTCAGGGGTTTCTCCGCTCTACTTGCTTTTCCTCACCATTCTCTCGCTTTTGTTTCTCTCTTATTTTCTTGTTCTTGTCTGAGTTCATCCGACTCTCACAACCCCTCTCTGTCAGTTTCAGTAAAACAGGCTCTGTTTGAAAAACATTTTTTAAACGTCTCACTTAGTATGCGACACACATCCTCTTTCTCTCTCTATTCTGTCTTTTTTGCTCCTGTTCTTTCTTTCTATGTGAACAGTGACTATGGTAAACTCTAAATGTATTACATGCTGGCATAGATTCAAGACTGCCTGCTTTGTGTGTCTGTGTGTCTTACTGCCGTGGCCAGTGTGTTACAAGCATCTGTTCCTGTTAGTCTCTAGTTACACTGGTGCATGTCTTGATGTTGTGTATCAATGTTATTATAATGTTGTTATAACGATGTTAGAATAGCTGTAATGTGTCTAATCTGTACCAGAGTTCGATTCCTGCAGTGCTTTACCTGTTGAAAATAGTAGGGGTATTCCATATATTAGCTGATAGAAAGTGTTGTTGTAACTGTTTTCTCTCCAGTGATGTCCTGTGACTGTACAATTACGTGGTTGTTGGTAGTGTTGTTGGTCTGGCCCTCTGTGTTGTAATATAAGAGGAGAACTATTGAACATTATCTCATTCACCTGCTGATAATGTTCTAAAAACAGTATGTGTGTTCATCTGAGCGTAAGTAGGGTGACCATGAGCCTTACGAGGGGGAAACATAGTTCTGGTTATCTCTCTGTCTCTTCTGTTTTGGTCATGAGAGATAGCTGGCTATCTCCCTGTCTCTTCTGTTTTGGTCATGAGAGATAGCTGGTTATCTCCCCGCCACTTCTGTTTTGGTCCTGTGAGATAGCTATCCTCGTTGCAAAGACTCTTCCACCCCTTTTCTCTCTCTGTTTCTTTGTTTATCTCTGTTTCTCTTCCCCTCGCTCTAAAAAATGATAATCGTTTTCTCCCTCCCTCTCTCTAAATCCCAAAATGGAAATAAAGCTAAGGTTCTGCGTGTCTCTCTCTGCCATTCTCTCTCTGTTTACATAAAACGTTGTTCTGCCACCCAGCTGGGTTGGTCTCTGGTCTCTGTTCACCTTTGAATGTTTGAAAGTAGTAGGGCAGTTCTCTGTGTGGGGGGTAGTAGAGGGAGTGGACACACATTTACTCACACACAGAACCAGACACACACACACACCTACAATTGTGTTGGTGGACAGCCAAAGAGGGAAAGGCTGAGGAGAAAGGCTTTATTCACATATATATGCTCTCTCCTGCTCTAGAATACCAGCAAGGAATCATTGACCATCCACCCTCCCAGCAGAAGTCATATAACATAACGGAGGGAACGTCTAAGAAGTTGAAAGAGAACTCTTCAGCCTTTTGGAATTGAGACTGTACCAGATCCACCAGACGTTGGGATTTAAAGCCCTCTGTTGAACCAGGCCGGCACCAGCATTTCCCAACAGCACCAGAGAAAGGGAGTTCATCTAGGATCAGCCAGTATGCTGGCTCAGATCTTACAGGAGATGTGGGTGGACCCAGAGGTTTTGGAGGCCCTGAGTGAAGACCAGAGGAGAATCTTATTCCTGAAGATGAGAGAGGAGCAGGTCAGACGCTGGATAGAGAGGGAGGAGAAGGACGAGAGAGAGAGGAGAACCAGGAAACAACGCAAGGTCTAAAAAAGGTACACGCATTCACGCACTCACACCACCACACACACACACCACACGCACGCACGCACGCACGCACGCACGCACGCACGCACGCACGCACGCACGCACGCACGCCGCCACACATACGCACACGCACACGGCGCACACCGCACGGCACGCCACGCACACGCACACGCACCACGCACACGCACACGCACACGCACACGCACACCACACACACACACACACACACACACACACACACACCACACCACACACACACACACACACACACACGCGCACACGCCACACACACCATATATGGCCAGGGAGAGAGGAAAACCCTTCAATATAGAAAGAGAGAGGGGGAACAGAAAGGGGGGATGAAAGATGGAGACATGAAGAGATGTGGAGGCAGGAGGGGAGAGAGAAAGGAGGAATGAGGGGAAAGAGAGGTGAGAAAAGAAGAAGAGAAAGTGGCACGGAGAGAGGAGAGAGGAGAGAAGAGAGAGGAGAGAGAGAGAGAGAGAGAGAGAGAGAGAGAGAGAGAGAGAGAGAGAGAGAGAGGGGCACTGAGTAATGAGCTTGCTTGAGCACCCACCCCACTATTCTGGGAAAACAACCCTGAACCACACTCTGCAGAAAGAGGCCTTCAGCTCAGGCCAAGTTCCACCACTCTCACTAACCCATGTCTCTCTCTTTCCCATTCTATTCCTTCTCTCTCTATCTCTCTATTTTACCCATTCCATCCCTCTTCTTTCCTGTCCATTTCTCTATCTGATGGAGTATAGAATGTGACCTCTCCTTTCCATTTGTCTAATAGAACAGTGTGTATATATGTAATACCCAGTATCCTCGCCCTCCCCCACTCTATCTGATAGGATAACAGAATGAGACCTATCCCCTCCCCACTCTATCTGATAATAGGATACAGAATGAGAACTTATCCCCTCCCCCACCTCTATCTGATAAGGCATACAGACATGAGACTTATCTCCTCCCCCACTCTATTCTGATAGGATACAGGAATGAGACCTATCCCCTCCCCCACTCTATCTGATAGGATACAAGAATTAAACCTATCCCCTCCCCCACTCTATCTGATAGGATACAGAATGAGACTTATCCCCTCTCCACTCTATCTGATAGGATACAGAATGAAACGTATCCCCTCCCCACTCTATCTGATAGGAATACAGAATGAGACTTATCTCCTCCCCCACGCTATCTGATAGTTACAGAATGAGACTTATCTCCTCCCCCACTCTATCTGATAGATATACAGAATGAGGACTTATCTCCTCCCCCACTCTAATCTGATAGGAATACAGAATGAGACCTATCCCCTCCCCCACTCTATCTGATAGGATACAGAATGAGACCTATCCCCTCCCCCACTCTATCTGATAGATACAGAATGAGACGTTACCCCTCCCCCACTCTATTTGATAGGATAAGAATGGCCAAATGAAGGATACAGAATCTTCCCTCCCCCACTCTATCTGATAGGGATATAGGGAATGGAGATCTATCCCCTCCCCCACTCATCTGATAGGATAGAATGAGACTAATCCCCTCTCCCACTTCATCTGATAGGATAGTTGAATGAGACCTATCCCCTCTCCCATCTATCTGATAGGATATAGAATTGAGACCTATCCCCTCCCCCACTCTATCTGATAGGATACAAATGAGACCTATCCCCTCCCACTCTTCTGATAGGATATTGAATGAGACCTATCCCCTCTTCCCACTCTTATCTGATAGGATATCAGAATGAGACTTATCCCCTCCCCCACTCTATCTGAGTAGGATACAGAATGAGACCCTATCCCCTCTCCCACTCTATCTGCAGTAGATATTGAATTGAGACCTATCCCCTCTTCCCACTCCTACTCTGATAGGATACACGAATGAGACACCCCCCCCCCTTACAGTTATATTGTACTAGCCAGCCCTTCATATCATGAGCTCTATCGTCAGAAACACCAGCTGCAGCGATTGATTCATTCCACATTTCCATGCCTTGGGCCTGCTTTGCCCGGCAGATTGCAATAGCAGGTGAATAGAATTGGAGTGTAAAGCCCTTGTGTTTGGTGTGGCTCGTTGCTTTTTTAACCCCGAATATCACGTTACCCCTTTTCTTTTCCAATCTGTTGATCTACTGTATAACCGGGTGAGTGTGTGTGTGAGTCACCTTAGTAGCAGTAGGAGAGGACAGGTCATCTCTCATCTCTTAACACCGGGTGTCAAAATGAGCCGTAAAACCGCTGTGCTGAGCAACAAACACTACACTTCATCATTCTTCTCACAGGCCCTTTATTCTCCTCTCTTCAGCCCTCATGGCACAGAAAGACCTCTCCTTACATAAGATAGCACGTAGCAACACAGTACAACTCTTAATGTCACACACACCACACACACCACACACACACACACACACAACACACACACAACACACACACACACACACACCACCACCACACACACACACACACACACACACACACACACACACACACACACAACACACACACACACACACACACACACAACACGGCCTGTGGCCCACTTCTCTGTACACTTACAAAATGATTAACATATTCCAATATGATTTGCTGCAAGACCATTTCCACACCTTTTGTTGCCATTTTTGCTCTATATTACATAGGCCTATCTTCTCTCATCTGAATCTATATTACGCATAGGCTTATCTTCTCTCATCTGAATCTATATTACATAGGCTTATCTTACTCATCCTGAAATCTATATTACATAGGCTTATCTTCTCTCATCTGATCTATATTACATAGGCTCTATCTTCTCTCATCTGAATCTATATTACATAGGCTTATCTTCACTCATCTGAATCTATATTACATAGGCTATTCACTTCATCTGATCTATATTACATAGCCTTATCATCTCTCATCTGAATCTATATTACATAGCTTATCTTCACTATCTGAATCTATAATTACCAACTTTCGTCTCTTATCTGAATCGTATATTTACATAGGCTTATCTTCACTCATCTGAATCTAATTACATAGGCTTATCTTCACTCATGCTGAATCGATACTTTACATAGGTATCATCTCCTCATCTTGAATCTATTTAACCTAGGCTTATCTTCTCATCTGAAATCTATATTAATAGCCTATCTTCACTCATCTGAATCTGATATTACATAGGCTATCATCCTCATCTGAATCTCATATTACATACGCTTATTTCACTCATCTGAATCTATATTACAAGGCTTATCTTCTCTCATCCTGAAATCTTATATTAAAGGCTTATCTCATCATTCTGAATCTATAGACATTAGGCTTCATCCTTCTCATCTGAATCTATTTAACATAGGCTTACATCATCTCATCTGAATCTATATTACATAGGCTTATTTTACTCACTGAATCCTATATTACATAGTGCTTATTTCCTCATCTGAATCTATATTACATAGGCTGTATCTTCACTCATCCTGAAATCTATATCGACACGTAGGCTTATCTCTCCATCTTGACATACATACTTATCCTCATCTATATTACATCAGGCTTATCTTCACTCATCTGAATCTATTTACATAGGCTTATCTTCCACTTCATCTGCAATCTATTATTACATAAGGCTTATCTTCACTCAATCTGAAATTTATTATTACATAGGCCTTATATTTCACTCATCTTGAATTGAAATGAAATGGAATTGAAATTGGTTATTTTTTTACATTTAAGCTAGCAGCCTATTCATGTGTATCGTGTTCATATTACTGTAATGGTGACCTGGCTGTGACTAGAGACTAGAGGTTGTATCCCACCAATTGTTAGCCAGCTAATTAACACAGATCTGTGGTCAGATCTGAGTGATTACTGTAAGGTGAAGACCATAGACTAGTGTGTCAGTAAGGCAGTGTTTGTGCAGAGCCAATAGACTGGACAATAGATCAAGCTAGGCTACTGCAGAGCAGACCTCAGTAATGTGTTTGTTCACTGATAAGACAACAGCACCATCTGCTGGGCTATAACGGAGTACTACAACCAGACTCCATCAATGAAGTCTGACGATGGATTTAAAATGGGGATAGGAATAGTTACCTGCTGTTGTATTATCTGTGCTAGTTACACCGTGTGATATTCTATGTGTTTCTTTGTCTCCTCAGGTCACAGTAAGAGCGTGCGCTGGCTGTTGGGTCGTGATGGGGATGTGAGTGTGAGCGTGATCGGAGAGGTGGATGAATTTAGATCCTCCAAACTCCTCCAGACCCTTCGTACCAACACCAGACTACAGAGTACAGAAATAAACAACCTAGTGGTTGATCTCCATACTGTGTCTCTACTGACAGACAGAGWGAACCACCAAACCAGCTCACAATCAACCACACTGATGCAACTCAGTGTAAGTGTTTGTTTCGAAGTGTGTGTATGTGTGTGTGTGATGTGTATGCATATGAGACACAGAAAGAGAGGGCAAGAGGGAGAGAAAGATGTCATCTCTACAATACAGGAAGTAGCTCAACAGTCTTCTTCTATTTCCAGGTAGACTCAGATGGCTCTAAGGACTCTGAGGAGGACCAGGACTCAGGCAGCGCTGAGGACGACCCAAAGGACCCCGGGGAGGATAGCAGCGACAATGAGTCAGGCAACAGCACCGACGACCTAAAGGACTGGGGCCTCTGCTACAGACCCCACCACAGCAACATCAGCCTGTCTCTCCAACCCCAGCTGTCAGTCACAGAGAAGGCCCGCCCACACGGCAGAGGAGGTGAGAGAGAAAGAGAATCAAATCAAATCAAAATGTATTGGTCACATACACATGGTTAGCAGATGTTAATGCGATTGTAGCAAAATGCTTGTGCTTCTAGTTCCGACTATGCAGAGAGTGTGTTTTTGTGTGTGCATCCGTGCACGCGCATGTTTCTCTGGAATGACATGTCTACTCTGCACTCGATTCAAGTTCATTGACTTAACAGATATTTCTACAATCCTTTCCCTCTCTATCTCTCTAGTGGTGGTCAGTCATGAGGAGGAGAGCCCAGCGTTTGGTGGTCGGGTGGCCCAGCTCAGGAGAACGTTTGCCACATCCTCTCCCATCGCCAAGCCCCCTGTGCCCACCAAACCTTCACACCTGAAGCTGGTGCCCAGGTCCTCTAGGTAACACCAGGGTCACCCACGGTCAACCAATCACACAGAAGAGGTACTGCCCACCTGAAGAGCTCATTTGAATACCAGCAAAATGCTTGTGGTATACGGACAGACACTCACCTGAGGAACGGTGCAGAGAAATAGGAGCTCCAAACTCAGCCGAGTTAAAGGTGGACATGCACAGCAGAGTGGGAGGAATGCTTGACGCTGGTACTCTGGTGAAACGGCTCCCTCTTTGAAGGTTTGTGGAGACTGCGTGGTAGTTATACACTTCCACCTCTCCTTGAACCTAAATACACAAGAGGTTTGGACATGGTTAATACAAGAGCTATTTCTACATAGTTACATGGAAGTTTGTATCTGATTTGTACATGGGGTGGAGGAAAAGATTTAGCTTTACGTTTGTAATCATGAATTATGCATCATTTATTTTCACTTTGCTGTCTCTCGTATGTTTGGGCCATAGATCAAACCATCCTGGTATGTTTGGGCTATAGGTCAAACCATCCTGGTGTGTTTGGGCCATAGGTCAAACCATCCTGGTGTGTTTGGGCCATAGGTCAAACCATCCTGGTGTGTTTGAGCCATTGGTCAAACCATCCTGGTATGTTTGGGCCATAGGTCAAACCATCCTGTCATGTTTTTAGTTACCTGATCTTTTGCTTTATTAATTGTGTTCATTATCTAACAGTCTAACCTCGTAGGCTTTCTAGTCATATCATGTTTTGTATATCTGCACTGTAACTACATTTGTTTGAGGAGGCTATTTCTATTTTGTGTGTGAAACATACTTCTGCGAAACACATATTTCTTTGACCTGTTGGTCTCTAATTCAGCTAAATAAAAATGCTGAAGAAATGTGCGTGTCGGTGGGTGTGGAGTGTGCTAGAGCAAGAGAAAGAGAGAATTAAGAAAGAGAGAGGAGAGAGAGAGAGAGAATTAAAGAAAAGAGAGAGAGAGAGAGGAGAGAAGAGAGAGAGAGAAGAGAGAGAGAAGAGAGAGAGAGAGAGGAGAGAGAGAGAGAGAGAGGAGGAGAGGAGAAGAAAGAGAGAGAGAGAGAGAAGAGAGAGAGAGAGAGAGAGAGCAGAAGAGAGAGAGAGAGAGAAAGGGAGCCCTCTGTGTGTTTCATTTTGTATGAGTGGTATCCATGGTGACCAGAGAAGTCAAAGGACAACCAGACCTACCATTCAACCCTACTCTGGGTAGGATTACATCTAGATTTCAAAACACACACACACCACAACACACACACACACACCACACACCACACACACACACACACACAACACCAACACACACAACAACACACACACACACACACACAACACACACACAACACAACACACAACACACAACAAACACGCACACACAGACACACACAGGTCACACGTGTAGTGGAATTAATTAAAAACTAGAATAATCCAAGATGGGTTACAATCATTTCTGAAGCTCCTTAATAAAAACAGTGAGAGGAGGGCTGCTGTAGTGTTGCATGCTGTGCTCTACCAGGTAGAGTTGTTATGTTTACATAGGAATTCCATGCCTCTTCGCTTCACTAAGTGAGGAGTCCCAGCAGCTGGTTGACAAAGAAGATCAGAAAGGGGCTAGTGGTAACTCTGTTAGCGAGTGGCCGGCCCGGATTGGGACAGAACACAGAACACAAGCAACACTAGGTCACACACACACACACAACACACACACACACACACACACAACACACACACACCACACAAAACACACAACCACACACAACGACACAACAGCCACACACACAACACACACACACACACACACAACACACACACAACACACACACACACACACACACACCACACACACACACAACACACCCACACACACCACACAAACACAGCACACGGTAGATGAATGTCAGGGTGGCTATATGCACCATACTCAGCATAACTCTTCTCTGCTCAACTCAATAAAGCATGTCTTATGTCCCACCAGACAGATGAAAGTGTGTCTTTAGATTCAGGAACTTAGACCTACTTACTTCGGAAAGACGCCCTGCTAGAGCTGCGTAGTATGACTCCAACGCAGTGTAGCGTTTCTGAGCGCATGCAGCAGCTGGCTGCAGCGCACTAACATAGCTGAGGTCCAACTTGCGTTTGAAGAGACAGACTCAGGTCAGTCTGTATTCTTCAAATGATCCATCTTTATCCCTCTCCGATCCTCTCATAATACTCTATCTCTCTCATCTCTCTGGATATATGTCCGACCCCTTCCCATTTCTCTTTTGTGTGATATTTGCCTCTTCCTCTTCCTCCTACTAATCTTTCATCTCCTGCATGTCATCTCCATCTCCTTTCTCCCCTCCCCCTCTCTCCTCTCTACTCTCGTCTCTCCCTCCTGGCCATCTTAGCAGGGCAGCAGAGCCGGGACTCTGCAGGCGGTTATGGGAGCTCCAGACCCTGCGGCCAGCGCGGTGACAACAGATTTCCGGGGAGGGGATGTAATCCTCCAACATTACTGAAAGGGCACAAGGGAAACTGGAAGATCCAGGAATATGAACATCCCTTTGTGTCCGTGAGAGAAAGAAATGCCGATTAGGACATGTTCTTATACAGTGGAAACTGTAACAGCGTCGCCTGTCTGGCTTTTTACCCTGAGTTGGCAAGATTTCTGTAAGGACACACACACACACACTGGTTCTCTGATGATCCGAACTGAAGGCACACAGGAAGTTGCAACACATGGCCAATATAGCGTGACAATCTCGCCTTTGCATATCTCCATGGTTACGCTTGTCCACCATCCCCCGGAAGCAGAAACTGTGGAAGATTAAGGTCCTATCTTATCAGCCATCGTCACGGCAACCTCCACCCCCCGCCGTCTGTGTGAGCTGGACTCTCTCTGCTTTCCCATGTTAGTGAGGCCGTTCACTGTGTGTGTGAGAGAATGAAGGTGTGTCTGCATACTACATGCTTGTGAATGAAATTGGAATTGAATCAGTGTGTGAACGGGAATGAGAAGAGAGCGTGTGTGTGAATGGGAATGAGAGAGAGTGTGTGCGTGAATGTGTTGAGTGTGTGGTGAGTCATGTGCGCATGTGTTTGGTATGTGTACTTTCTGGTCATATATGTGTGTGTGTGTGTGGCTGGAAGGTAGTGATAAGGCCATCATGCATGCCTCCCCCCAAGACACACACACACACCACACACACACACACACACACACACACACACACACACACACCACACACACACACACATAAGCCTCACAGGAAATGGAGAGGGATCAGTCAGCCCCTGAAATACACAAAGAGACACTCTTGAAATACATACTCACCCCAACACACAAATAGTGTAGACAGGCAGTTTCCTTGTCTTTATTCAGAAGGCAGACCGTAGAGATGTAAGAACTAGACACTAATCATGACCTAAGTACATCTACTACTCATTATTTTATTAACTGTGACATGAATAGAAAAACAAACATAAACATCATATTATGACCAGTCTGTCCTTCTTGGTTTGGCTTATACGGAAACATCCAGGTCAGAAGCTTCGATGACAAAATGTTCCAAAAATGGAATATAAAAAGGAATAACATTTTCTATTAATTTACAATACTCTGTGCTTCATGAGGTGCTTCATGTTGGCTCAACAATATCTCAATCCATTGGTATGACTTCTCTTTTCTTCATTGGGTTTTCATCTTCATACTTCTGATTGTCGAAGGTTCTGTACTCTCCAAGCCAATCCAACAAGGCCAGCTGAATTTACTTTCTTTGCAGGTCCAGAGTGCCAATGTTCACATTCCAAATAGACGGAATCCTATTGTAACCATGGAAATGCTGCTCCTGATGGAAACACCATCTTCTATGAAAGGAGATGAAAGGGGTCAGAAAGCTGTGGTTAAATTAAAACACAAACACATGCATAAAGACTACTACACCGCCAGAAAGTAACACATTAACATCCACCACATGACCAAACGTATGTGGACACCTGCTCGTCGAACATCTCATTTCAAAATCACACCTGTCAGCAACAGGTGTGGCTGAAATGGCTGAATCCAATCATTTGAAGGGGTGTCCACATACTTTTGTATATATAGTGTAGTACAACTACAGCGGTATTACAGAGGTATATATTTTTTGGAGAGCAGTTGTCAGACCTCAGATAAAGTCAGACTGCCCTATTAATGCCCATTCTAAATAATAGTTTGTGTTTCTCCACTTCCTCTCACCTCGAACCCGGTGGCTGCCTTCTTCTTCAGCTGCTCACACTTCCTGTACTTGCAGATCTGGTGTCCGGTCTTACGGTTGCGGCAGGCGCTGCACTCTTCACAGTTCCCTGTACGTCGACACGGCACACACTCCCCGCATCGCTTCCTCTTCCTTCTCCCAGCTCCCCCGCCGCCAGGGGACGAGCTCTCGCCTCGCAACACCTCCACACCCTCCCCAACGCCAGCTATCCCCATTGACCCTCCACCACTAGTCAGGAACCCCCCTCCCCCTGCCATCAGAGCAAACAGGCCTGGGTTCAAGGGGAACCAGGAGCAGCCTAGCAGTGGGAGGAAGTCTGTCACACAACCCGTGCTGTCCCCTTCAGCCCCGGACCCACCCTCCATCTCCTCCCCTTCCACCCTAGCTTCCCCGGCCCCCAGCCCGCCCAGAGGGCCCTGGTCCCTGGGTGTGGGGGTCAGTGTCAAGGCCCCAGCCCTCATCAGCAGCTCTGCAGCATGTGCCAGGTGAAGACCACTGGGGGAGTCCCAGAGGTCTATGTTGGAGGAGTGGGCCCGGCGAGGCTTGGTCTGCCTGAGCTGGGTTGGCCTGTGCTGAGCTGCAGTGGGATGGAGGACGCCCCTGACACCCATACTACTGGAGCTATGGCGGTGGGATAGTCTGTTAGTGTTGTTGAGATACTCAGAGAGGGAGCAGGGATGAGAGCGCTTCAGGCTTCGTCTTAGAGGCTCACTGAGGATCCTATTGGCTCTCTGCTGCTCTGGAGAGGAAGGGCCAGACATGTCCAGGGTATCTGTCATACTGGGTGGGGGTGGGAGATGGCAGGGCAATGCCAAGGTTAGAGCGGTGACAGCAGTCCAGCTGTCAGTTAGCCAATCCCAACTCTCTGACAGCTGTTATATTCCCATGATCCTCTCTGCCACCTTTATACCCTGTGGAGATGAACAGAGGAAGATGGAGAAGAGAAGAGGGGGAAGGAGATATGGAGGGAGACAGGGAAAAAGAGACAAAGAAAGCGGAGAGGGGGAGAAAATAAGTAGATGTTATTAGAGAGGCATTGGTCGATGGTTGGTTTTTATTTTTAGTGAAGGAGACAATAATGACATTGTAAGACACAGGCCTAAGTGTAATTAAGTGAATAATAGCCTATTTAATGTTTGAGTGAGCATGTAAAATGTGTCCAAAATATAGGCTACATCTGAGACTAAGAAACTATATATTTTGAATAACGTGACGCTTTCTACATTTACGTTAAGATAGACTACGTGTGGTTGCACCTGGGTTCTAAGGTGGACAAATCTATGCAATAATGGAATACCACAAACAAATAGCCTATTGCGCATATGCGCCAGTCAAATTTGGAGCGCGCATTTCGATTTGACTACTGTAGTTGTGATGTGAGCCAGGCTCGAGAATATACAATATCTACCTCTGAATGCTACCTTTTGTCTAGACTCTGTGACAGTCCAGGGTACGCGCGCGCACGACACGGTCGCAATAGATACATAAAATACGCTATAATTCATCAATAAACGATAACGTAGGTGTTCGAGTGATGTAATTGATAGTACTGTAAAGGTATGAATAGGTCATAACTCTCTCTTCAATATATTATTAATATCACATTAACACATCCTTTCGTAATTCGTGCACCTACCAATGCAATGCGAGCTGACCGGAGCCCCAGTGTCCAGTGGTTTGTCCGTGGTGTCTTCCACGAATATTGGAATAAATAAAGGGAGATGGAAAAAAATAATAGGATACTGTTAACTATTAGACATATGCAAGATTTATCTGCAGTGATCACACAAGAAAACGAAGCCGTAAACCATTTGTCCAATTCGGTAGCTGCACAGGTCCTTCGCCTTTCCCGTCTCGCATTCCCACCTCCTCGTCCCCGCCACTCACAGAGTGGAACATGCAAACACACTTCATAGATTTGGGGGGCGTCACACAAAAAGCGAACTGGAGTCATGGTCACGAGACCGCAGAAAAATGACCCCTTGACCACAATAGCAAATTCCTGTGCTCATTTAATTTCTGTGCCACACAACATTATACAAAACCATACAAAAAGACAGGTGACAAAGCCAAAGTCTTGAAATACAGGGGTAATTATCTTGGAAATWAAACAAATGATTGGAAAATGCTTTTTGAGACTGTTTAAGGAATCACTTTCTGGCATGAATGAAATTCATCAGACTGACATGTGAGTTATTGTATGTTATGTGTGTGTTCCTTCACATGTCATGTGATGCTGGTGGAAGCCAGACGTAACACTGTACGTGCCATCAGGCGAGAAGGGCGAGGGTGTTGTGGCCTGTTTAAAGGTGCACTGCATCAGCCTCAACCTCGTACTTCTCAGGGTACTAAGCAGGGTAGTCCACTCCACCTCTTGTCGAGAGTCCTGCAGTTTTGGCACACAGCCAGCTGTGGTGTGAGGCTGGGTGTGAGGCTGAGTGTGTGTGTGTGGCCGTCAGCCTAGGCAGCAGTAATATGGAGAGGGGGCTGCCAAATCGTAATCCTCATGCCTGCTAGTTGAGCGAGAGCAGCTCCTAGCGGCTAGAGAAAATATTGCCTTGTGTCAGTGGGTAAAATGGCATACATCGGCGCACATAAACTGCTTTGCAGTGAGACATAAAATCAGCACCACATCATGTCGGTCTTCTACGTCTCAGGAAAGGAATGACAGTAGACACACAAGTCTGACCACTTTAAGAAAACTTTTATTCACAATATACGGGCCAAAATACATCACCATCAAGTCAGTCATATTCACTAGAACATGTATCTCTTTTGGACATTAACAATATATATTCCTAAAGGTTGTACTTTGAACACTGGAATAMACAATAGTCTTAGAGGGGAAATGAAAGTGCCCTCTTGTGTCA
Source organism: Salvelinus sp. IW2-2015 (assembly GCF_002910315.2). NCBI lineage: Eukaryota > Metazoa > Chordata > Actinopteri > Salmoniformes > Salmonidae > Salvelinus > Salvelinus sp. IW2-2015. The sequence goes on from NC_036846.1 coordinate 20,364,643, forward strand.
GAGGATGTAGAAATAAAGGGTAGCACCTTCCCCACGCTCAGTCATGTATTATTCATCTCGTAGTTAAGACCATTAAGACCAATGGCTCAATAACATTAATTACATGAGCTTCTAAGACACAAATCATATCATGTAACATTCCTTTGGGGTTTTGACTGTGGGTTGTATGAAGGCGGTTTGAGTAGGAGTGCTGCTCTGCGTGGTTGTACGACCTCTGGATGGACATGGCAAGTGATCGTTTGACTCTGGTGTATGTGGCATGTGACTGACTGGTGTTGAATGATGATTTGATAGGAGGGGCGAGGAGGGGAAAGGAAGGTTGGTTAAGCATCCTTCTTCTTGATGATGAGGGGACCCACGTTGTCCCCAGTGATCTCGTTGTGCTTGGTATGGGAACCGTCACAGTAGGGGAACTGTGGGGAGATTGAAAAATCGGCGATACCCAAAGGGGAAATTTACACAAAGAAGTAAATAACATAAGGTATAATCTCACCAGCCATCTCCTTAAAAATCCCATAACAAACTATACTTCGCAAAACGGCCAAAGTAGCAAATTATAGTTGATAATGATAGTGAATAATTTGCCCTGAGACATAACTATAGACTGCTATGGCATCCAACTATGGCACCAGGGACCATAGGAGTCTACAGCCAAGTTTTAAGGCAAATAAAGGAAGAAGTGCCCACCTTCTTGGACCTCCAGCAGCGGCAGTAGACGGCCTTGCTGCCAATGTCTTCTATGTCGAAGCTGTGCACCACCTTGGCACTGTCCTTACACACACAGGTGTTGACCTGGCTTTTCTTACGCCCAGTGAAGTACCGGCTCACCAGGAAGCCACCTAGAGCAGCCGCCACAGCCACTGGCACTAGGACAGTCAGCTGGTCTGAAATTCAAGAACACATACAGGCATACATAAACAGAGAGAATGCACATGTACACTGTCAGCAGTTTTTGTAATTTTAWCAGTAACTTACTGTATTAATCAACAGTATGACACTGTTTAACTGAATGTAGTAGTTTACCATAGAATACACAGTAAAATACCATACATTGTTTTACAGCACACTGTAAGACCTTTCTGTAATTTCAACAGTAAAACACAGTAGAATGCACAGTGAAATACCATAAATGTGTTTTACAGTATTAATTATGGTGCATTGTGGGAAAATGTTTGTGAGTGGGGAAAGAGTCTCTGGCTCCGAAACGTATTTTAAGGCATGCCTTGTAAGAGCCTATATTTGTTGCACCTGTGAGTGAGAATGCAGTACCCCCACATAATACAGTAATATCCTGTATTTTAGGAATTCTACAAACCTTGTGTCACGTTCCTGACCTTATTTCCTTTGTTTAGTCTTTGTTTAGTTGGTCAGGATGTGAGCTGGGTGGGCATTCTATGTTTTGGGTTTCTATGTTGGGTTTGTTGTTTGGCCTAATATGGTTCTCAATCAGAGGCAGGTGTTTGTCATTGTCTCTGATTGGGAACCATATTAAGGTAGCCTGTTTGCACTGTTGGTTTGTGGGGGATTGTTTTCTGTCATTGTGTTCTGCACCAGATAGGACTGTTTTCGGTTTTCACATTTATTGTTTTGTAGCTTGTAGTGTTCAAGTTATTATTCTTTATTAAATCATGTTGAACACTAGCCGCGCTGCGTTTTGGTTCTCTCCTTCATCCCAGGAAGAAAGCCGTTACACCTTGTTCTGAAAATATACAGTAACATACTGGCCATTTAGCAAATCTGACCATAATTCTATTCTCCTGATTCCTGCTTACAAGCAAAAACTAAAGCAGGATGTACCAGTGACTCGCTCAATACAGAAGTGGTCAGATGATACGGATGCTACGCTACAGGACTGTATTGTTAGCACAGACTGGAATATGTTCTGGGATTCATCAATGGCATTGAGGAGTATACCACCTCAATCACCGGCTTCATCAATAAGTGCATCAACGATGTCATCCCCACAGTAACTGTACGTACATTTCCCAACAAGAAGCCATGGAATACAGGCAACATCCGCACCGAGCTAATGGCTAGGGCTTCCACTTTCAAGGAGTGGGACACTAATCCGGAAGCTTAGAAGAAATCCCGCTATGCACTCAGACGAACCATCAAACAGGCAAAACGTCAATACAGGACTAGATTGAATCATACTACACCGGCTCTGACGCTCGTCAGATGTGGCAGGGCTTGAAAACTATTATGGACTACAAAGGGAACACCAGCCGCGAGCTTCCCAGTGACACGAGCCAACCAGACAAGCTAAATGCCTTTTAAGCTCGCTTTGAGGCAAGAAACACTGAAGCATGCATGAGAGCACCAGCTGTTCCGGACGACTGTGTGATCACGCTCTCTGCAGCCGATGTGAGCAAGACCTTTTTAAACAGGTCAACATTCACAAAGCCGCAGGGTCAGATGGATTACCAGGACGTGTACTCAAAGCATGCGCGGACCAACTGGCAAGTGTCTTCACTGATATTTTCAACCTCTCCCTGTCCAAGTCTGTAATACCTAGATGTTTCAAACAGACCACCATAGTCCCTGTGCCCAAGATGGCGAAGGTAACCTGCCTAAATTATTACCGCCCCGTAGCACTCACATCGGTAGCCATGAAGTGCTTTGAAAGGCTGGTCATGGCGCACATCAACACCATCATGCCAGAAACCCTAGACCCACTCCAAATCACATACCGCCCCAACAGATCCGCAGATGACGCAATCTCAATTGCACTCCACACTGCCCTTTCCAACCTGGACAAAAGGAACACCTATGTGAGAATGCTGTTCATTGACTACAGTTCAGCGTTCAAAACCATATTCCCTACAAAGTTCCTCACTAAGCTAAGGACCCTGGGACTAAACACCTCCCACTGAAACTGGATCCTGGACTTCCTGACGGGCCGCCCCCAGGTGGTAAGGGTAGGCAGCAACATATTTGCCACACAGATCCTCAAAACTGCGGCCCTTCAGGAGTGCGTACCATCCTGTACTCCCTGTTCACCCACGACTGTGTGGCCAAGCACGACTCCAACACCATCATTAAGTTTGCTGACGACACAACGGTGGTTGGCCTGATCACCGACAACGATGAGACAGCTTATAGGGAGGTCAGAAACCTAGCAGTGTGGTGCCAGGTCAACAACCTKTCTCTCAATGTGAGCAAGACAAAGGAGCTGATCATGGACTATAGGAAAAGGAGGGCCGAACAGGCCTCCCTTAACATCGACGGGACTAAAGTGGAGCAGGTCGAGAGTTTCAAGTTCTTTGCTGTCCACATCACCAACAAACTATCATGGGGCCAAGCTTCCTGACATCCAGGAACTATATAGTAGGCTGTGTCACAGAGGAAGGCTAAAAAAATAGTCAAAGACTCCCGTCACCCAAGTCATAGACTGTTCTCTCTGCTACCGCACGACAAGCGGTACCGGAGCTCCAAGTCAAGGACCAAAATGCTCCTTAACAGTTTCTACCCCCAAGCTGTAAGACTGCGGAACAAACTAAACTAATCAAACTTTTTTGGTTACTACATGATTCCATATGTGTTATTTCATCGTTTTGATGTCTTCACTGTTATTCTACAATGTAGAAAATAGTAAAAAAATAAAAACCCTTGAATGAGTATGTGTGTCCAAACTTTTTACGGATATTGTATGTCGACACCTGCTCGAAAGAACATCTCATTCCAAAATCATGGGCATTAATATGGAGTTGGTCCCCCCTTTGCTGCTATAACAGCCTCCACTCTTCTGGGAAGGCTTTCCATTAGATGTTGGAACATTGCTGCAGGGATTTCAAATCAAATCAAATTGTATTTGTCACATGCGCCGAATACAACAGGTGTAGACCTTACAGTGAAATCCTTACTTACAAGCCCTTAACCAACAATGCAGTTTTAAGAAAATACCTCCCAAAAAGTAAGAGATAAGAATAACAAATAATGAAAGAGCAGCAGTAAATAATAATAGCGGGGCTATATACAGGGGGTACCGGTACAGAGTCAATGTGCGGGGGCACCGGTGTCGAGGTAATTGAGGTAATATGTACATGTAGGTAGAGTTATTAAAGTGACTATGCATAGATAATAACAGAGAGTAGCAGCAGCAAAGAAGTGGCAATGCAAATAGTCTGGGTAGCCATTTGATTTGCTTCCATTCTGACACAAGAGCTTTAGTGAGGTCGGGCACTGATGTTGGGCGATTAGGCCTGGCTCGCAGTCAGTGTTCCCATTCATCCCAAAGGTGTTCGATGGGGTTGAGGTCAGGGCTCTGTGCAGGCCAGTCAAGTTCTTCCACACCGATCTCGATAAACCATTTCTGTATGGACCTCGCTTTGTGCACGGTGGCATTGTCATGCTGAAATGGGAAAGGGCCTTCCCCAAACTGTTGCCACAAAGTTGGAAGCACAGAATCATCTAGAATGTCAATGTATGCTGTAGCGTTAAGATTTCCCTTCACTGGAACTAAGGGGCTTAGCCCGAAGGATGAAAAACAGTCCCAGACCATTATTCCCACCAAATGCTATATTTGGCACTATGCATTCAGGCAGGTAGCGTTCTCCTGGCAACTGCCAAACCCGGATTCGTCCGTCGGACTGCCAGATGGTAAAGTGTAATTCATCACTCCAGAGAACCCGTTTCCACTGGTCCAGGCGGCGAGCTTAACACCACTCCCAGCCGACGCTTGGTATTGCGCATGGTGAACTTAGGTTTGTGTGTGGCTGCTCGGCCATGGAAACCCATTTCATGAAGCTCCTGACAAACAGTTATTGTGCTGACGTTACTTCCAGAGGCAGTTTGGAACTCGGTATTGAGTGTTGTAACCGAGGAAAGACGTACTCGGCGGTCCCGTTTCGTGAGCTTGTATGGCCTACCACTTCGCAGCTGAGCCGTTGTTGCTCCAAGATGTTTCCACTTCACAATAACAGCACTTTCAGTTCACCGGGGCAGCTCTAGCAGGGCAGAAATTTGATGAACTGACTTTTTGGAAAGGTGGCATCCTGTAATGGTGCCACTTTAAAAGTCACTGAGCTCTTCCGTAAGGCCATTCTTCTGCCAATGTTTGTCTATGGAGATTGCACGGCTGTGTGCTCGATTTTATACACCTGTCAGCAATGGGTGTGGCTGAAATAGCCGAGTCCACTAATGTGTACATATATATATAGTGTATATTAATGTGTGCCTTAAGTGCCTTAAGTGGCTATATTTGTTGCACCCATTAGTGAGAGTACTGTACCAATTTAAGTGATATGTGGTGGTAGTTCCCTAACAATTAAATGTATATAGGGATCAAATCAGAGTGGTGTCATGTCTTTAACCTTTTAATGTTTWAAWATTTACCCATGTCCATTTGATCTGTGTTGCCCCGTAATCACAGCCAGTTTGGAAGCCTTTGGTTAGGCCTCTAGAAGTGCAAGTGATGTAATGATGTTCATGAATATGCTGTTATATGCAAATACCTACAGCAAACCTGCTTGCTATAATCCCTTGTAATTAAAAAATATATAAAATTTTCTTGCAGTTAAAAGTAAACTTTTACAGTGTTTCCTTGCTCTGCCATCAAGTTACCGTGAACATGATTAACTACAACAGTTTCAGTAACGGTTAAAGAAACTTTTTACTTGTAAATCAGATTACAGTAAAAATATTGGTACCAAAAAATGTACTACTGTGAAATGGATTACAGTAGCTGTACGGGCCAATTGCTGCCAGTAAATTACTGTGCATTTTACAGGAAAGGTTTTACAATGTACAGACCAAAAGTCAGAAAATGCATATTTACTGTGAAACTTCAATTAATAGCCCAGGCTTTTATTTGCTGAAATTACTGAACACAACAGGCACTTATTAGAGAAAGGTTCTATTAAGTTTTCATGTACTGAATAAAAATCTAATGTTTCCATCGCATTTTCAACTCTATGGATAGTTTGTCAAACTGTTGCGTTAAATAGCAAATGTCTCTACTCTAGTCTTGGCACGTGCGCTCTAGCCAACAGCTGACAGATACAGTGCTGGTAGGCTAGACTACATGATGAGATTATAGACAAGAGTGAGAATGTTTTTATTTGTCAAAACGGCAGTCAAGCATTGATCATCATGTCACCAGAATAAGACCCTGGAAATGCATTGGAAAGGAGCATCATCAAGCTCATCACTGTGCACTTTCACCACCCTGTGAAGTTCATCATAACTTATTGCATCTGAAGTGTAATTTAAACTGCATGGTTTCTCGAGTCGTAGTGGGAGGACCACACATCATGTCATCGCCTGACTTCAAGTTTACTTCGATATAAAGGTGTTTCCATCGTCATTGCTTGCAAAATTCATTTTAAAGACACAAAAAGATCCCACCATGTCGAATGAACAAATGATCTGTCGGCATTTATGAAAGTGTACCGAAACTTCCTGTTTCCATCAGAGCTGTCATTTTTTTAATATGGTATGGCTTTACTCACATWAAAACTGTCGATGGAAACGTGGTAACTGACAGAATAATTATTCTCCTCTTTGACTGTGCGTTTTTGGCAGTTCTGACTTTCGCCACTAGAGGGCGATCAGTCCATTTCTGGCGGTCTGTACTCCCGATGTTGTTGACTGTTTTTGTGCCTGCCAGTTAGCTAGCAGTTCTCAGCTGTTACCAGCACTGAGGTAAAATAAGAACTTTAGACTGTGTCAAAGATTTTCGCCTGTTGCTTTCAAGGTAATTATCATGCTGAAACATGAGGTGGGTCAACATGGCAGATGATGGGCACAGCAATGGGCCTCAGGATCTCGTCTCGGTATCTCTGTGCATTCAAATTGCTGTAAATAAAATGCAATTGTATTTGTTGTCCGTAGCTTATGCCTGCCCATACCATAACCCCACCACCACCATGGGCCACCCTGTTCACAACGTWGACATCAGCAAACTGCTTACCCACACTTTTATTTATTTCACCTTTATTTAACCAGGTAGGCTAGTTGAGAACAAGTTCTCATTTGCAACTGCGACCTGGCCAAGATAAAGCAAAGCAGTGTGACACAGACAACAACACAGAGTTACACATGGAGTAAACAATAAACAAGCCAATAACACAATAAACAAGTCAATYACARAGTAGAAAAAATAAAGTCTATATACAGTGTGTGCAAAATGCATGAGGAGGTAGGCAATAAATAGGCCATAGGAGCGAATAATTACAATTTAGCAGATTAACACTGGAGTAATAAATGAGCAGATGATGATGTGCAAGTAGAGATACTGGTGTGCAAAAGAGCAGAAAAGTAAATAAAATAAAAACAGTATGGGGATGAGGTAGGTAGATTGGGTGGGCTATTTACAGATGGACTATGTACAGCTGCAGCGATTGGTTAGCTGCTCAGATAGTTGATGTTTAAAGTTGGTGAGGGAAATAAAAGTCTCCAACTTCAGCGATTTTTGCAATTAGTTCCAGTCACAGGCAGCAGAGAACTGTAAGGAAAGGCGGCCAAATGAGGTGTTGGCTTTGGGGATGATCAGTGAGATATACCTGCTGGAACGTGTGCTACGGGTGGGTGTTGTTATCGTGACCAGTGAACTGAGATAAAACGGAGCTTTACCTAGCAAAGACTTATAGATGACCTGGAGCCAGTGGGTCTGGCGACGAATATGTAGCGAGGGACAGCCGACTAGAGTATACAGGTCGCAGTGGTGGCTGGTATAAGGTGATTTGGTAACAAAACGGATGGCACTGTGATAGACTGCATCCAGTTTGCTGAGTAGAGTGTTGGAAGCTATTTTGTAGATGACATCGCCGAAGTCGAGGATCGGTAGGATAGTCAGTTTTACGAGGGTAAGTTTGGCGGCGTGAGTGAAGGAGGCTTTGTTGCGAAATAGAAAGCCGATTCTAAATTTGATTTTGGATTGGAGATGTTTAATATGAGTCTGGAAGGAGAGTTAACAGTCTAGCCAGACACCTAGGTATTTATAGTTGTCCACATATTCTAGGTCGGAACCGTCCAGGGTGGTGATGCTAGTCGGGCGGGCGGGTGCGGGCAGCGAACGGTTGAAAAGCATGCATTTGGTTTTACTAGCCATACACGTGGTCATTAGTTGTGAGGCCGGTTGGGTGTACTGGCAAATTCTCTAAAATAACGTTGGAGGCGGGTTATGGTAGAGAAATTAACATTCAATTCTCTGGCAACAGCTCTGGTGGACATTCCTGCAGTCAGCATGCCAATTGCACGCTCCCTTAAAACTTGAGACATCTGTGCCATTGTGTTGTATCCACATTTTAGAGTGGCCTTTAATTGTCCCTGCACAAGGTGCACCTGTGTTATGATCATGCTGTTTAATCAGCTTCTTGATATGCCACAAAGTGAAAATACCCACTAACAGGGATGTAAACACATTTGAGCACAACATTTGAGAGAAATAAGCTTTTTGTGCATATGACATTTTGGGGGAGATTTTTATTTCAGAAGAACACTTTACATCTTCTGTTTATATTTTTGTTCAGTGTAAAATGTTTATATCTTATGCTGTGAGTGATGGGGGTCAAAAATCGAGCAGTGGAACCCTTGTCCCTTGGTTTAGCAGCCAATGCCTAGCAGTTTCTTACAGGCCTTACTGGCGATAAAAACGGATGATTGCCATAATTTAAAAAACGATTATTTAATGTAACAAATCAAACATTAAACCTCTTCAACAATTCATGGTAACCTCGTAAATAATTTATTTAGACCCCACATTTATTTGAAACGTGTTTATTTGCTGAAATCAATGTGTGCATTTGCGCCACTGTTTGCTGAAATTAATGTGTGCCCTTGCCCGGCTATTAAAAGGGACAGGCAGGTATTTGAGACTGCGTTTAATTAAAGTTTTAAGGTATGCAGAAAGGATTTTCACCTTACAGAAGACCAGGTTTTCCTCTTTAACCTTGTAATAAAGGTCTATACACAACACTATTACTCAAGTTCCGTTCCGTTTTTTAACACATGAATATATGCGCACGTAGGCTATTAGTGTATCACAACACAAGAAATGTGGCTAGACTACACGCCTCTTCTTATTTTAAAATGTGAAAAGATTAGCCTACTATGGTAGGTCTACATTGCCATGGCGATTAGAATGGACATCTTAGACATTGGTTTTAAACATAACAATACTTCTCTAGCACGACCGACTGCCACAACTGCCCCAATATATTGCCTGGCCCTTAGCCCCACATAACCCGCTATGAAATCTGATATCGCGGCACTGCTGGGCCAACATGCGTTCTGGAGCTCTGCGCACGCACGTAAACGGAGAAAGGCGATTTACTGGTTGGAATCTACAACTGTACTATGGTCAACAAAATGGCAGATAGCATAGAGCCACATTTATTTTCATAAGTAGGTTTATGAAAACAATCGAGTTTGTCAAGGATTTGGAGAGCAAGAACTGTTGAGCACAGGCTACAGCGGCTTAGCTGCAGAAGTAATGGCCACACACAAACCACCTGACACAGACTAGCGAGGTGCACTGGGCTGACTGGTGGTAAGGTTGTCCTAACCTGGTTAAATTGATTGGTAAAAGTCCACTGTCCTGATCAACAACCTGATACGCAACTGACTATATTTATGGCTTCTCTCAAATGGTTGCTTTCAAGTATCATTGGGTGCAGTGGGCTAATGATTGTAGTAAACAAGGTAAATGTCCTTATATTTAGGCTACATAATTTGTGTTTACAGGGACTGGAGCTGTGCCTAAATATGGCGAGTGTTTTGAATAGATCAACTGTTCATTATTAATAGACAGACTATTCACAGGGTCTATTCATAAAGTTCACTTAGGCAGCCGTTAACTTAGAGAACTATAAAAGCAATTGCTTTACCTTTCGATATCTGGAATCCATGACTCTCGATTACCACTGGGGATGACATTGGCAACGAGGGAATTGGAGGTAACGGTAAACCTTGGGTTGCCAGCCTGTCGGTTGGTCGGTGTTATGTTTGGGTCTTGCGCACCAAGGTCAATCAGAATAAATCTGAACCCTGTCCTTTCTGACCGACTGTACCAGCCCAGACTGAACGACGTCACTGGTGTGATGACCAATAGGACCGGCCAATCAATCCCATTATCAAAATGGTTACAAGCTAACTGTAGGTCAGGGTTCGCCAACTGACCGCCCGCGGCCCATTAATTTTGGCCTCAACTTTTCTGAGCAAATAAACATATTTAATCATCGTCATTGTTGGAAACAAAAAATGGTTAAAGACGAGCAAATAAGCTAATTGTGATTTTAATTTTGTAAATCTGTTCCACAGTGTTCCCGTGCATAAGAGACATGTGATTTTATACAAATTAAATTGTTTTAGTCAAATATATCTGTATGCAGAAAAAAATGTTTTGCTCGCGCTGTATATATCGGTCCCCTAATGCAGCATTAGTAAAGGCCTACTTTTGTGATTTTTTTTATTTACTAAATATATTTGAGTGTTTACCAGCGTTTGTAACTGGAGCCTGACAATTATCTGTACAAAACAGTAATTTTGATAATACTCGTGGAATATAAAAATACTTGCTTGATATGCTTTCCAGTTTCTTGAAATACTTTGCAAATGCAACTTATTTCGATGTGAAAACTGAAATGGTCTATTCATTCCTTTTACATTTTTGTACTGTGTATGCTCTTATCCAGAGCAACTTACAGTAACTAATGAGTGCATAATTTTTCATACTGGTCCCCCGTGAGAATTGAAACCACAACCCACGCATTGCAAACYCCATGCTCTACCAACTGAGCCACATCACAAACCATTTGATGTCGCAAAGAACTAAATTACTGTATTGTGCATTGTTATTCTTCATGGTGATGGAAAGTCAACAGGTAAAAGGTATGACCAGCCTATGGACAATACATTAATGTACATTGACGTTGTGGTTTGAAAGGATGGTAAATTAATACTGCACAAAAAGTTCTTCCCATGTTATTTGATCAAGAAAAATATTTAATTTGATGTGGATGTTTTGTGTCTTTGCCCATAACTTTGTTTGAGGACAGGGTTTTGTTCTTTCCGGATTCCAATAGAATGACAACCGCAGAGAAAGTGACAGGGAAACAACTCTTACAATTCCAGCTATTGAATCCTGCAAGATACTGTTCTTAATTACACAACTACCTTTTTGGCAAAGCAGAAAAATTGCTTTTGCCTGTGCTACATATGTAAACTCGGCAAAAAAAGAAACATCCCTTTTTCAGGACCCTGTCTTTCAAAGATAATTCGTAAAAATCCAAATAACTTCACAGATCTTCATTGTGAAGGGTTTAAACACTGTTTCCCATGCTTGTTCAATGAACCATAAACAATTAATGAATATGCACCTGTGGAACGGTCATTAAAACACTAACAGCTTACAGACGGTAGGCAATTCAGGGTACAGTTATGAAAACTTAGAAAGGCCTCTAGTGTCCTACTGACTCTGAAAAACACCAAAAGAAAGATGCCCAGGGTCCATGCTCATCTGCGTGGACGTGCCTTAGGCATGATACAAGGAGGCATGAGGACTGCAGATGTGGCCAGGGCAATAAATTGCACGCCTAAGACAGTGCTACAGGGAGACAGGACGGCGAGCAGATCGTCCTCGCAGTGGCAGACCACGTGTAACAACACCTGCACAGGATCGGTACATCCGAACATCACACCTGCGGGACAGGTACAGGATGGCAAAACAACTGCCCGAGTTAAACCAAGAACGCACAATCCCTCCATCAGTGCTGACTGTCCGCAATAGGCTGAGAGAGGCTGGACTGAATGCTTGTAGGCCTGTTGTAAGGCAGGTCCTCACCAGACATTACCGGCAACAACGTCACCTATGTGCACAAACCCACAATCGCTGGACCAGACAGGACTGGCAAAAAGACCTCACAGCCGAGTCGCAAATTTGTCTCATCAGTGATGATGGTCGGATTCACGTTTATCGTCAAAGGAATGAGCGTTACACCGAGGCCTGTACTCTGGAGCGGGATCGATTTGGAGGTTCCGTCGTGGTCTGGGGCGATGTGTCACAGCATCATCGGACTGAGCTTGTTGTCATTGCAGGGAATATCAATGATGTGCGTTACAGGGAAGACATCCTCCTCCCTCATGTGGTACCCTTCCTGCAGGCTCATCTTGACATGACCCTCCAGCATGACAACGCCACCAGCCATACTGCTCGTTCTGTGCGTGATTTCCTGCAAGACAGGAATATAGTGTTCTGCCATGGCCAGCGAAGAGCCCCGATCTCAATCCCATTGAGCACGTCTGGGACCTGTTGGATCGGAGGGTGAGGGCTAGGGCCATTCCCGCAGAAATGTCCAGGAACTTGCAGGTGCCTTGGTGGAAGAGTGGGGTAACATCTCACAGTAAGAACTGGCAAATCTGGTACAGTCCATGAGGAGGATATGCACTGCAGTACTTAATGCAGCTAGTGGCCACACCAGATACTGTAACTTTTTTTTTTAACCCCCTTTGTTCAGGGACACATTCAATTTCTGTTAGTTACATGTCTGTGGAACTTGTTCAGTTTGTCAAAGTTGTTGAATCTTATGTTCATACAAATATTCACGTAAAATTTTCTGAAAATAAAACAGTTGACAGCGAGAGGACGTTTCGTTTTTTGCTGAGTTTATATCGCCCGCTAATACTAGTAAGAGTGATACTTGATTTTTCAGAGGGTGCTTCCCGCAGCTGAATWTAGTTGATGAACTCTGCTGTAGGTTTTTAATAATCAGACAACTTATTTAGATGTATTGGGAGAAAAAAAACATAAGCTACTACATAAACATGAAATATTGGTTAAACAAAAATTAAACAGTTATTTGTCATGTTTTCAGTCTAATGTGCAACATATTATTTATGTAAGATGTGATTAAATGTATTGACAGGCAGATACTTGTAAGGCAAGTGGTATAAAGTTACAGCATTTCAGAGCAATTCCTCAGAGCAAAATTATTTACATATTAGGGCCACATTAGACATGGTAGCCCTTAATATGCATTTTCCCCCTTTTAATTAAAAAACTATTGAAAGACATGAAGCAAAACCAGTAGCGGTCTTCCATCCATCTCTCTAGCAAGTGATGTTTGAAACTCAGTGGACGCTTGAGTCATGGTTTTTATTACACAGTTTAATCAACACACAAAGCTCAAAGAGCCTCTCAGGTAATTTAATATACAGAGTTTGTTTGTGTGAGGAGCATTTTGTCCTCGCACCCAGAGCCCAAGCCTGAAGATGTTAGCCTCGAATTTCAACAATAACAAAAATGCAACCTATGAGTTATAGGGAAATAAAACAGGTTAAACTAAGAAAACTTTCTTTAAAATACCTGGTCCAAAACCTCCAGTTTGTGAATGTAACGAAGGTGGTGGTCTTGGAGAAACTGAGTTTGGGTGTGTGTGTGCGCGCAAGGGAACAATCTTGGCTTATGGCAATAGTGGGGGAGAGTGGATAAATTCAAGTCCTTTCATATAATTCAAGAGAAACAGACGAAAAGGCCATAACAGTTTTCCATTTTATAGCCTGCTATGATTAAAATAATTCCTTACTAGATTTTATACAAAACACACAAGTGTCCCCGGCTCAACATGTGAAAGGCTTTCCTGAAATCAGGCCTATATAGCTGGGAGATCAGGAAAGAAAACAAGGTAGAGTAAAAAAAATCCCTCAATTTCAGACTCCCCCCCCCAAAAGAAAGGAACAGTCCCCAAGTCATACAGATAAGGAATGCTTTAAGAATGAAGAACATTTGGAGTGAGGGTGCAGGTAGGGCCCTAGGCAGGGCCCTATGGGAACGTCAGCAGGGGAGAAGAACAGCCCTGCCTGCATCAGGAATATGACCAGGAATAAGGAGGGGAGCGTGGGGTGGGTATGAAAGGAGCACAAGGGGCAAGGGGGGTACGACTGCAGTTTGAGAATATGTACACCATTGGCTGTCAGGTTAAGTTGGGTGGAGGCCGAGGTGGGTGGACTGGTCGTGAAGGGGGGGGGGGGGGCAGGAAAGAGGGAGTTTACAGGTGCTCTGGTTAAGGGGAGATGTGGCTCAAAGAAAACATTCCAATGGAAACCAACAAGATCTCTTTTTCATTTTTTTCTCTTTACTTCTAAAGCTCCGCTAACATTAGCTGTAGACGTGGTTGGTCATGATTCTACGCCAACACTACATTGCATACTTTTGTGTCCATTCCCGAGCTATTCTGTTGTACCTGAAAGCAGAGAAAAATAGTGAATTTCTGCTTCTTGAACACAGTAGGTGTCCAGATCACTATCTGTTCAACAGTTTTAGCATACAGACCAATAACCAGAGGATTATCTAAAGGATCTAACAAGATCATGCTATGTTAACAACATGGACTTAAGATGTTATATGTCATCCTAAAGAACGCTATCCTCTGAAGCTATATACTCACTTTTCCCTGTCCGTCTTGTAGATGCGGGCGATCTCAGGTACTAAGGGGTCGTCTGGGTTTGGGTCGCACAGCAGAGAGCAGATTGACAGGAGAACTAAAAGGAAGAGGTCAAGGTCCTGTTATTGGTTTAGGACTGAAGGAGAGCTAAACTTAAATGAGTTAGAAAACAGACAGAAAAACAGGAGGTTCAGTCAGTCACTCATACCGCACCAGACACAGGAATCAACCGCACCAGACACAAGGAATCAACCCCACCAGACACAGGAATCAACCGCACCAGACACAGGAATCAACCGCACCAGACACAGGAATCAACCGCACCAGACACAGGAATCAACCGCACCAGACACAGGAATCAACCGCACCATATACTCTACTGTACAGTGTACCTTTGGAGATGGTGAGGGCGGGAGACCACTGTGATCGCAGGATGTCCAGACAGATGCTGCCGTTGCTGTTGATATTTGGGTGGTAGATTCTCGTGGTAAACGCAACCTGCACACACAGAGAAACAAACAGAATGGACATGGTTGAGTTAAGAGGAGGAAGAAGAAAGAACTAAAATGGATGAAGGGTACAGAAAAGGAGCATCAGGAAACGACGCAGTTACAGCCATCACATAAAAAACACATTCAAACAAATGCATGTGTGTATGATTGACTAGGATAAGTGGATGTCATCTGTAAATTCAGTGTGTGTGTGTGTGTGTGTGTACACACGTATTTCTGGCTCACCTTTGGCGGTTTAAAGGGGTAGTCTGTGGGAAAGTGAATAGTCAGGAAGAACACCCCACCCTGATAAGGACTGTCATTCTGTTAGAGTAGAAGATTCAGCACCATTAGTATCAAGTCAATCTTAGAGCTTCACAGGTCATTAGGAAAATGTCATCATGGCGAGATACACTGTACTATAGAAAGTAATAAAAGCTCATATTTATGATAATGACTGATTGTCGTCACAGTACTTACAGGTCCCATTATCGTGGCTTGCCAGTGAAACACTGAAAGAGAGAGCAGTGAAACCGTCAGACGTAGTCAGTGTAGCGAGAGTGTTGAATGCTGTGAAGTCAGGATGAGGCAAACGCCCAGGGTGGGGCTGGATATTCATTCTATATGACTTATAATACCATTCCAGCAGTAGAATTTGTTTTTGATTGACATCATTCATGATGTCAGGGCAGTAGTTAAGCAAATGGATATTTGTATTAAAGCAATTGTTATATTGCTGACGTAATCCGTCCTAAAAACACAGGGGAGTAGCCAAATGCCATCTAAAGATAAGAATGAATGTAAAGCGCTCAACTAAAAAGAACTAGAACTTCAGAACATTTTAAACAAATGCACCAATACCATCCTGAAGTAAAAATGGGGAAATGTGAGAAAATATATAAGGAATAAAAGAATTTAGGACCATTATACAAGCATTTTATTCGAACGACCCAGGTTGCTACTCTAGCCTATCTGGGATGTTAGAAGCCCAAAACAAGTTTTGGACAAGGGTTACAAAAGCTCAAAATGTGTCACATTTTCCTTTCAAAACAACAACTAGTCTACCTTGTACAACATGGAGGGCACAGGGCAGGGATAGTATATACCAGACCAGATGGTTGCCAGAGTGTGGTTAACAGCTAGTGATTCTCAAGCAGGCAGACAAACAGTGGAATCACTTAGTTTTCTAGAGACAACACTGGTACGATAAGCCAATGCATTTCATCACCATATTCCCTGATAAGACTAATATCAATATCATTTAGCAGAAAGATATCAGATGGCCTTTGACACTTGTCTGAGTGAACCACTCAGTTTGTTAATGGCTTTGAACGTCATATCTTATTATGATCAATAAATGGAATTTGAGTAAACACCGCGTAATCTCAGACATTAGCCTATTTGACTACAAGAGGTCTCAGAACAGCAAATGTATGTTATGTTGTGCTTGCTACAGAGGATTATAGCTAGTGGTTGTGTTCATGTGGTATTTTAGCTGCAACTGCTCTTCCTGGGTTCTACACAAAACATTGATAGACAATAAAGGAACTACATAAAATGTTGAAACGGCACACAGCCTACATAATACATACACACAAAATATCTAGGTCAAATAGGGGGGCGTTGTGCCATGGTGCTGCTTCATCTCTTTTTAAACCAGGTTCGCTGTTCACTTGAGTAATATGAGAAGGGAGTTCCATGCAATAATGGCTCTATATAATACTGTACGTTTTCTTGAATTTGTTCTGGATTTGGGGACTGTGAAAAGACACCTGGTGGCATGTCTGGTGGGTGTGTGCGTAAGTTGACTGTTTTTAAAAAGACGTGATGTAGTCAGTCTCTCCTCAACTCTTAGCCAAGAGACTGGCATGGATAGTATTTATATAAGCCCTCGAATTACAATGAAGAGCAAGACATGCTGCTCTGTTCTGGGCCTACTGCAGCTTAACTAGGTCTTTCTTTGCAGCACTTGACCATATGACTGGACAATAATCAAGATAAGAATAAACTAGAGCCTGCAGGACTTGCTTATTGGAGTGTGGTGTCAAAAAAGCAGAGCATCTCTTTATTATGGACAGACCTCTCACCCTCTTTACAATCATTGAATTAAAAAAAAATATATATATATATAAAACGCACACACAATCTTACATTTTACATTTACATTTTACGTCATTTAGCAGACGCTCTTATCCAGAGCGACTTACAAATTGGAAAGTTCATACATATCATCCTGGTCCCCCCGTGGGGAATGAACCCACAACCCTGGCGTTTCAAGCGCCATGCTCTACCAACTGAGCCACACGGGACTACAATCTAAGGTAACACCAAGTACTTTAGTCTCAACTTGTTCAACAGCCACACCATTCATTACCAGATTCAGCTGAGGTCTAGATTTGTACCAAATACAATGCTCTTTGTTTTAGAGATGTTCAGGACCAGTTTATTACTYGCCACCCATTCCAAAACTGACTGCAACTGCTTGTTAAGGGTTTCAGTGACTTTATTAGCTGTAGTTGCTGACACATATGGTTGAATCAGCATACATGGACACAGGCTTGGTTGAATTCCAGTGGCAGGTCATTGGTAAAAATAGACAAAAATAAGAGTGGAAGGCCTAGAGAGCTGCCCTGCAGTACATCACACCCTACATGTTTGACATTAAAGAAAACCCTCAGTTCTATTAGATGAATAGCTCTGAATGATATGGCACAGGTTGTTAAAACAAGTTCCTAACAGCAGGTTATGGTTAAAAAAAGTCTACTCAACAGTTTTTACCTCCAAGCCATAAGACTTCTGAACAGGTAATCAAATGTCTACCCGGACTATCTGCATTGTGTCCCGCCACCCACCAACCCCTCTTTTACGCTACTGCTGCTACTCTGTTCATCATATATGCATAGTCACTTTAACCATATGTAACTGATGTGAAATGGCTAGCTAGTTAGCCYGGGTGCGCGCTAATAGCGTTTCAATCGGTGACGTCAATCGCTCTGAGACCTTGAAGTYGTTGTTCCCCTTGCTCTGCAAGGGCAGCYGCTTTTGTGGAGTGATGGGTAACGATGCTTCGAGGGTGGCTGTTGTCGATGTGTGTTCGAGCCCAGGTAGAGGCATGGAGATGGACGGATGCTAAACCGCTACGCATATCTACATACTACCTCAATCAGACTGACTAACCGGTGTCTGTATGTAGCCTCGCTACTTTTATAGCCTCGCTACTGTATATAGCCTTTCTTTTTTTACCTATTGTTCACCTAATACCTTTTTTGCACTATTGGTTAGAGCCTGTAAGTAAGCATTTCARTGTAAGGTTGTATTCGGCGCACGTGACAAATAAACTTTGATTTTATTTKATATCAAAGGCTGCACTGAAATCTAACAGTACAGCTCCCACATTCTTCTTATTATCAATTTCTTTCAACTAATCAGTCATTTGTATCAGTGCATTACATGTCGAGTGCCCCGGTCTATAAGCAGACTATAAAGTCAGAGAAAAAGCATTGTATTTAGTCAAAGACATATTTTTCATCCGTTTACTAAGAGCTGATAGATCTGCTGTCTAGAACCAGTAAAAGCCACTATACCACTCTTGGGTAGCGTAATGACTTTGACTTCCCTCCAGGCCTGAGGACAAACACTTTCCTCTAGACTCAGATTAAAGATATGACAGATAGGAGTGGCCAGAGAGTCAGCTACAATCCTCAGTAGCTTTCCATCTAAGTTGTCAATGCCATTATTGATCGATAACAATTTCTCCACCTCTCCCACACCAACATTACAAAATTCTAACTTACAATGCTGTTCATTCTAAAAAAAAAAAAACATTTGCCACTTTACAAATTAGGTATTCATTACAATAACTGGGAACATAAATGGTTGTGATGAATAAGCCATCTGATTCGATGAAAGTGTCTTTCTTCCTATTTCATTTAAAGTATTCCAAAGTTGTCCATCATTCTTTATATAATTTAACTTGGCTTTATAATGAAGTTTAATAACAATTTCTTAATTTTCAGTGAATCAGCCAGTCAGATGTGATTACTATATCCAATGGGTATGGATTAGGGCTGTCTCCTGAAATCTTTGTTCTTTCGACTAAWCAATTGYTAGAATTTATTTTATGTGTATTTTTCCATACAGACATATCCTGTGTGTTTTATCAAATCAACTATATGCACCAAGCTTGTCTGATGCTTATAGCGCACTATTTGATGAAATAATTGAGACCCAAATGACTAAAAAGGAGTCCGACCGCAATTGATTTGATTGTGACGGACTCAGACTTGCTGCGCTGTTTAATAAAAATATATTTAAAAAATAAATAAGACAGCGAGTGACTGACCCATTGTTTTTCGTTCTCCTCCCTGCTACAGGTACCACCACAGAACATCAACAGTGTTTATCGCGCTGTCCGTATTGCTGAAGCTGTAACAATTACAGCCATTTCTGACTGGAAGGTCTGTTAACGAAATCCCTKATTTGTTTAGGGAAAAACTATTCCCTCAACCCTTGCTCTCTTTATGTGACACATGTATTCATTGCATGCACGTGACCAATAGGGCCTGCCATATATAAAATCAATCAAATGTATTTATATAACCGTTTTACATCAGCTGATGTCACAAAGTGCAATACAGAAAGAAACCCAGCCTAAAACTCCAAACAGCAAGCAATGCAGATGTTTTATTTACTTGTCACATGTGTCTAATATAACAGGTGTAGACTTTACAGTGAAATGCTTAATTACAAGCCCTTAACCAACAATGCAGTTAAGGAAAATAAGTAAAAAAATGATTATAGAGCAGCAGTAAAATAACAGTAGCGAGGCTATATACAGGGGGTACCGGTACAGAGTCAATGTGCGGGAGCACTGGTTAGTCAAGGTAATATGTAGGTAGTTAAAGTGACTATGCATAGATAATAAACAGAGTAGCAGCAGCAGTGTAAAAGAGGGGGTGGGGGAACAATTAAAATAGTCCGGGTAGCCATTTGATTAGCTGTTCAGAAGTCTTATGGCTTGGGGGTAGAAACTGTTAAGAAGCCTTTTGGACCGAGACTTGGTGCTCCGGTACCGCTTGCCGTGCGGTAGCAGAGAGAACAGACTATGACTAGGGTGGCTGGAGTCTGACAATTTTTAGGGTCTTCCTCTGACACCGCCTGGTATAGAGGTCSTATCATAATCACAAATTCCGAACACACAACAGTCAAATGGATGCATTGGACGTCACAAATAAACTCGAATGGGGMGGAAATGTTTACTGGTTGCTCAGGAGGAAAAAGGGGAAGTCAGAAGTGTGGAATAAATTTGACTAGTTGTGGAAAATAGTGGAGATCAAAAAGGAGCAGGCGCTGTGTGTATATTATGTGTGRAAAACAGGTGCTGTTAGATTACAATATCATCTTTGACCGTTTGGAACAATGTAAACACTAAAATTATAAGCGTAACAGTCTGCGGTAAAGCTTTTTTGTAAAGCCATTATTACAGCAAAGACATAAAATAGTCGCATTAATTCGTGAATGCAATTTCRGAAATGGAGCAGCTTATTTATTGTTTATGCTAATTATTCAAGGGTCGCTTTGTCATTTTATTTTAAAACTAAAATGCTTGATTGATGAATGACTCGTATGCGGTGTGATGACATGAAGGAATGAATGAATGACTGATAGATACAGTGCCATCGGAAAGTATTCAGACCTTGACTTTTTTCACATTGTTACATTACAGCCTTACCCTAAAATATTCCCCCCATCATCAATCTACACACAATACCCCAAAAGTTACAGTGAAAACTTGTTTTTGCTTTGTCATTATGGGGTGTGAAGATGAATTAAATTGATGGGAAAATCTTTTTTAGATTCCTTATTCTCCTGTCAGCCTTCTGTAATGTAACAAAATGTGGAAAAAGTCAAAGGGTCTGAATGGTTTCTGAATGCACTATAAGTATTGAAATAGACCTAAATAAGTTACGGTATTAAGACTAAACAGGATGTGCTCTTACGTGCTGACCAGACCGGACACYTCGCGTGCGCGAGCGTCGCAAAATAAATTTAGAAATCCTRGTTATTCAAWTATTGCGCGTCTGCGACACCAAGGGCTAAAATAGAACTCKTTCCTATTTCTGACGCAGATCGCGCTGCAAGTCCTGCCTCTCCCATCTCCTCATTGGTTTATAGAAGCAGGTACCCACGTGCCATCTCCTCATTGGTTATACCCACGTGGGTGATTGAAAGACAAACTGTTTTGCCGGTAGTCGTGGTAATACAATGAAAGTTTAGATGCGATCACCATATAAGTTAAACGATGAAAAAGCCTGGAAGGAGGAGAGATGACTAGAAACGACTCGGTTGGCCGTTTTATGTGTGAATTAATTGTCGGAGTAGAGGTCCTAGTGCATTTCAGGTAAACTAACAACTCAATGTTTATATCCCAGGACAAATTAGCTAGCAACAGCAAGCTAGCTAAATAGGACAAATTAACGTTAGCTAGCAAGTGCAAGCTAACTAGCTAAATTGCCATACATGTTTAATGCTTTTCGACCTGTCCCCAAATTAATGTCATTGGTTCAGAGTTTGTTTTGATATTTTAACCTGCGTGTCATGATRGCGTTTGGTGTGYGGGGGCAAAATACATTTATGCACGATAGTGCACGCGCGCAGCCGGTTTGGGTTCCGTGTTAGGCCCACAGTTCGATGGTGGTTATACAAGGCTGCTATACTAAGCCTACTAATGAGAATGACATTACTTATTATTATAATGATCATAATAACAAATGAGGTCAAGAGAAAGGAGGGTTATTATAATTGTTTTACAATTTGGAACAGCGTAAACACTAAATAAATTAGAAGTAATAGCAGAGAGGCTGTTCTAATGAAAAAAAGTGTCACGCCTTCATTACAGCATAGCAAATATGAAAAACAGCCGAATTTGTGAAATTGRTTATCCAACATGTGGTTGCGTGAGGCTTGGTGCTCACGGAATCAGTAGGCTATTAAACAAACACTCAAACAGGCAACAGAATAGAATCTGTCTTTATAAAGCCAGGGACATTTAACAGTTAGGCTATTGATTATAGACCTATTTAAGTTGGGGTTCCCCCTCTCGTCACTTTTCTTAAAAAATTAAGGCAAAGGCTGTTTTCTCATCTCCCAACTCTGCTGCTGCCACCACTGCATTGTTTGCAACACCAATATGCTGGATAACTTTGCTATTGTGCAGCAACATGGTCTAGGAAAAGGTGGCAGTTTAGAAGTGCACTGATGAGTTTCAGAACCGTGGACAGCGACCGCTATCCAACGCGGGAGAAAGCGCATGTTATAAAATTATATTTTTATTAGTGTTGCACTATTGTTGTTACGTTATACAACCATATACAATTTCAGTAGCACATAGAGTGATAGACTGTGCCATCCCCACGGCCTCCACAATGGATTAGTCCACTCAGATAGGCGCGAATCAGACAGGTGTCTTCTAAACCATMAAATGTTTTTTTTGCTACTGCTCGACTAAAGAAATCTTGGTCGACCAACTGTCTATCGATCAAACAARCGACTAAATAATACAGTATTAGTAAAAATGTGATCAACGCATGTGGATGATCTTGTTCCTGTAGTGTATGTAAACACCCTGGTAGATTGATTAATAACCTGAACCAGATTAGTGAGAAGCTTCCTCTGGAGCTGACAGCTTGATGAAAACCAGTCATTCCATACAAATGAATRCCCTTCCTGTTAAAATGGCTTGGTTTTTGGTCATTTGTCAGATACAGGGAAACGTTTGCAATCTGATCAATTAATTGACAATATACTGTTTATGGTGGTCACTGGTCAGGTCCGATATGGCAAGGCAGTGACAGAGTTTCATGCTGCTGCTGGCTATGACGGACATCTCACCAACCCTACTGGAGCCATAAAATAATTATTGGATTGCACAGACTTCCTGGTACCTGACCCAACACCAAAAGTGAAACCTAATTTTCTCCAGGGGTGCCGTACTAGTATAACTGACCCTGTAAAACAACACATTTCACCGCACCTATCCAGTGTATGTGACGACAACAACAAAAACRTTTTTATMAATTTTTTTTWTTTTTATATGCAGTCCAGATTCTGTGATTGTGGTTCACTGAGAGATTCCTAATAAACCAGGGTGCACCAGACTCACCACCGTTTAAAAAAACTATCTGCATCTAGCCTACTTGTTTGTTTGCTTGTTACAAGACCTTTAGAAGCCTGAAATGTCATAGTATTGTTGTGTTGCCTGATGAGGAGCTACTTACTGTCATCTCCTACTGGTCCTGCTGAACACTGGGCTGGTGGGTCCCGTGCCAAGTCATTCAACTCCTGAGAGACAGGAGTAAGTGGTTAGCAATGACAATAGTATTTGAACGTATGTGCCTATAGACCAATACATACACTGAGTATACAAAACATTAACACCACCTGCTCTTTCCATAACAGACTGGCCAGGTAAATCCAAGTGAAAGCTATCATGCCTTGATGTAATCTGTTAAATCCACTTGAATCAGTGTAGATGAAGGGGAGTTGACAGGTTAAAGAAGGATTTTTTTTTAGCCTTGAGTAGGTAGTAGGTGCCAGTGACACCGGTTTGAGTGTGTTAAGAACTGCAACGCTGCTGGGGATTTTTTACACACTGAATAGTTTTCCATGTGTATCAAGAATGMCCCACCACCCAAAGGACATCCAGCCAATTTGACACAACTGTGGGAAGCATTGGAGTCAACYTGGGCCAGCATCCCTGTGGAACACTTTTGATACCTTGTAGAGTCCATGCCCTGACAAATTTAGGTTGTTCTGAGGGCAAAGGGGGTATCCTCCTCATATTTGGTATACAACAACTTGATTATTCACAATGTTAAAGGGCAGCCAGATGTCCATATCAATCAAGTTCTATTGAACAGCTCAAATGGACTGTTCATCAATAAACCACACATACACACACCCACCCACCAAGACTGCCCTCTATACATCATGCCCTCACTAGTAATGTGACACCAGAGTTAACAACAGAACACCTAAAAACAGTTAAATGTTGTTAGATTTAACTGCCTGATCTCATAATTTCATTCTACTAAGCTTTTGGTAATTGAAAATGAACTAATTAAACGTTACATTACAACAACAAAAAAATTCCCCCAAGTCACACCTGAGATATCCATGATATTTAGTCAACATCATGGCAGCTATTACTGGGATTGCCTGGTACCTACTAACGTTAGCTGGCAATATTTTGTCAACATGACTACCAAAAGTAATGAATCCATAACTTTAGCTTGTTAACAATGCCCCAATGTTAGCTAGCTAACTGTCACGCATTGTATCTTGATTAAAAGTATGAGTGATGACTGACAATTACATGTAATAAAAAAAGGCCCACCGGGTGATCTACCCATCTAGTAAACATCCAACTAACTGGTTAGCTAGCTAGCTGCATTATGTAGCTAACTAATGTGAGAATAAAACTATAACTCATCTTGTTAACGTTAGCTCACTACCGTTTCTCGGGGCCCCATTTAAATCTGTGAAGTTAGTGGAGTGGAAGGCTGGGATATGGAGTTAGGCGCTAGCTAGCTGCATTCGTCATGTTTTATCTAGTTAGCTAAGTGATTAATGTTTTATGTCCCACAAATCCAGTAAACTACATTTTAATGGCT
Organism: Salvelinus sp. IW2-2015; assembly: GCF_002910315.2. Taxonomy (NCBI): domain Eukaryota; kingdom Metazoa; phylum Chordata; class Actinopteri; order Salmoniformes; family Salmonidae; genus Salvelinus; species Salvelinus sp. IW2-2015. The sequence goes on from NC_036846.1 coordinate 20,389,186, forward strand.
AGCATTACTACCGTTGGCTAGAAAGCTGTCTGGATAGCTAGCAGACAACTAACGTTAGCCGCCGACTGAATTAGCCATAGCTAACTACGTAACTAGTTACCTAAAGAATGTTGTTAGCCAGCTAACTACCAATCAAACGACTATCATGTAAACCAGTTAGTTTGAATGATGCGATTATAGATATGTAAAGTACATTGATCTTCTCTGGATAAAGATACATTACTAACCTAACGAYCTAACGTTAGATGGCAAAATAGTAACGTTATCAAAAGGTGGAGGGCCCAAAAATGTGGATCGAACACCGACCGAGGCGCATTGCTTCACGGCCGTGAGCCCATTTGCCGTACTGTGGGTAACAAGCTTTTAAACACACAACATTTAATCCCGACATCATTCAGATAACACATCTAATAGAAAACATCTTAGAATATATCGCTTTTTTTATTATAACTGCGAAACATTGGGCCTTGTCGTTGACTTCCTTCTTACCTTGTGAATTCTTTTCAGAGCCATTGTTGTGCTAGCGCTGTCACCGAAAATGTGTTATACTCGATTAAAATGGCGGTTGCTGTCTCTATCCGGGGGGTAACTATTCGAAATATTTCTATCTCAAATAATACCCTATTCTAATACTAAAATCACCGATTGCTATCAGAACGGGCACACTGATATATTTTTATGGCGAAACTGAAAGAGACTAACTAGGGGTAGAACCGCGTTCCTTCCTCCTACTGCAGCGGCTACCAAACCACTCACTCACCCTGCTTTTACTATTGGGCGCGTTCCTCTGCCAATGGGTGCGTTCCTCTGCCAATGGGTTATTGACGGCTGCCAGATCTTACAATGCCTGGATAAGTATTTGAAGTATCAGCTAACCAAATTATATGTTATAGCAATCTGGCAGTCGATGACGCAGTCGATGACGTTGCACGRAACCATTGGTTAACGCATGCAACGTCTGAGCAGGGGAACTCGACCTCAGCACTTCATGCCGCGTTCATGTACTAGTAGGAACTACAAAATTCGGAAATGTCATACCTCCTGATTCGTTGAACGCGGCACGTGTATAAACTACAACCAGTTAGTAAGTCGAATGTCCGAGTTTCTAAGTTTCGACTAGCACATGAATGCAGCAAGAGATTGCGCGCGGACAACATAGCGGTGCAATTGACGTCATTTTGGCTCTCAACAGGCGACAGGATATGAATGGGCTCGTTTGAGTAGTAAGCCGAAAACAACCGATTGTAGACGACAGTCCAAGAGTGAAAAGGCGGAAGTGCATCTCGATAGCCGAAAGTCAGACACGGATGAGGTTTTTCAACATCGAGGCTCAGTGTAACATGGAAGTGTTGCCATTGTTTATAAAAGTTTTTKTTTGTAATGTCGAAATAAGCATSTCTCAAACCCCCATATCACATTCTCACAAACTGTATTGTAAATATAGGTGTGCATTGTACTATCAATTGGTGAAAGAGAGCCTCAAATATCACATTCAATTATAGCCTACACATGAATCAGTCCAAAGCAAAGTTGGTCACGTGTCATGTGGTCATGTGGGTCAAACAAAACACCCTAATGATTGGTTGATAATAGAGCCTACCACAATGTAGGAGGTGGRTACAGGATTTATGACGTGTTCAAAACAACTGGGAAATCTCAGACTTCAGTTCTGTTCAAGACAACTGGGAACTTTCCTGACCAGAAGGTCACTGATGTCATGATTCAACCAATTTTTTTGTTCAGAGTTCCCAGTTGTCTTGAAAGCACCATAAGTTGGTGAAGAGCAACTGCAAAAATTGGCAGTCGTCTGCAGTCAAACTTCATGACCTTTGATCACATGTCTTTTGTAAAGTTTATGCAGTCCTCATGTAGGCTCAAGTCGGACAATTTTTATCCCCATAATGCGACACTTTAGAAGGCTGACAAAAGTGATCTGATCGAACGCGCCCAATAGTGAACGATTCGAGCCAAAATGGCTTTCATGCATATATTTTGCACTGCTGCAAGCTCATGAGAGATCCTTGCAAATGGTTTACTAACACATCTCACAGCAAATTAGTTGCAATAGAAATGGTTTGAACACACCACAATCATGTAAATCATTATGATTCCTGTTTATGAATATGGGGTATTACATTTCTATGGGACAGTTAAACAATAAAATACATATCCCAGGGTGAATTTTATTAAGGGACAAGGACTGGTTGACGTTCTTATCGCGAGAATATAGCACTAAAGGAAGTGTCACTGTGCAGAACAATGACTGTATGGTACAGAACAAAGTATAGCAGATAGGAYCATTCCAGTCCACTACCTCACCCTAAACACAATTTTACAGAATGTCATTTTTTATTGGATGTCAAATATTCAGCATTCACTATTTACTAATGTATTATCTGTTTTGACTTAACTTGAATTCATTTTCACATGAAACATATAGACCTTGGTCTATTTGGAAAGCAGCCTAATAATGACGGTAATGAAAATAAGATCATGCTCCTCTCATTCATGTTTATACTCTGTACTTACTCACGTGCATTAATTGCTGTTAATTTATTGCGCTTCAGTTGATATTGCGTCTCTACACCCCACTATCCTAAACCAGGTTTTAAAGAAGAAGACAGGGTGTGCGTGCACTACGAGGCACTACCTTTTTTGCCATAAATGTTCATATAGAGGACGAGTGTAGTGCACTTATGTAGCCTAGGGGACTAAGAGGCTATTACTATTTGTGCTGGATCTTCACCTAAGGTTATGGAAAGAAAAGAGATGCCGCTGCATACAGAGGGCTGCTTGCAGTAACCTGTACCCAGTGTGCATTCTCACAAAAAAGAAATCAGACATACCACTGCAGGTGGGCATTGTATTTGTGTATTTATTGGTAGGCATTTGTAGCCTATACCCRAAACGTGATGCCCTTTATAGATGTGTGATGCTTCCACAATAATGAATATGCTCTACTCTGAGCTCTGAGGCAGATCCCCAACAGGGACAGATCCCCTATAATAAAATAAATATATAACTATTAGCCTATTGTTATGAACACACACTCACACACACACATTCATACATACACACACCGGTAATAACAGAATATCAGGGGGTTGGTTCGTAGGACGAAAGGGGGAAACCCCGCATTAGAACCTCCACCGGATGGCGGTATGAGGCAGTCCCTATATGAGGCAGAGTGTGTAGTGTGTGCGTGGGAGTTCCTCCTTTCGCCATTCCGGGGTGTCGCCGCACCACAGAGCGCACTGAGGGAGTCCTGCGAAGAGAGGCAGCCTAGTACGCTCCAGGCCTCTTCACACCTTCATCCAGGCCACACGGTGCCCCAGCATGCCCCAGAAGACAGGTATCCGCTCATTATTTCCCCAGAGACCCGCCGCAGACCTCCCCAGCAGCCCCGTTTGAAAGATTAGAAGACACCGAGGGATGCTACTGCAGCAAACGCACCCCGCAACTGCAAACATTCTCGACGTCTGCCCGAGGACCAGATACATTTGGTTGGCCCCTGACAGAAGCCCCCGAGGATGTCCGACAGCGGTGCGAGCATGAACTCCGACGATCGGCCGGTTAAAAGTACGCACAAATATATAATGATGCTTATGCGTTATTGTTTTGGATCATTGGCTTTGCGTTGGCTGCAAACATGGCTGCAATAATGTCGATATGTGATTGCATGTGTGTGTGTATCCCCTTTTCTCCCCCCTTTTAATTTATCCCCCAATAATAAAACAAAACAATCATAAGGTTATTGGATGGTGAGTCACTGATGAAACAGCAACATAGTCGAGCTATCGGTGCAAAGTGTTTGATGATTGACACTGCCACCTTTTTGAGTCTTCAGCAAATCTGTTTTAGGTTCTGAATGCCGAGAGGGTGATACGACCTGTGCACTATGAGGAAATACCCCTTTATTTCTTATTATGGGGAATGTCTCTCCGCGTGCACTGAGTGACATGGTGATGCTGCATGAGCTCGCTTTATTCGCCCCGTGCCTTGTGATATTCTGAAGTAGGCCTACATGTACCCACCAGAGAGAGAGAGAGCGAGAGAGAGAGTGTGTGTGTGTGTGAGAGAGAGAGAGAGAGAGAGTACGAGAGAGAGAGAGAGAGAATAGCATCTCTTTCCAATGAAACATTTCTGGCAGTTTGACGATGACAGCGAAAGGAAGACTCAAAGGTAAAATTATAATTGGTTACATTGTCTGTTTTGCTTAATTTATGGATCTAAGGCCTGTATGTAGGCTATTAGATGTTGATGAAATGGGTAGGTGTCAGGAGTTAATAAATGGATCCGTGGAAGTGACGATGTGAATAGAGGATATGTTTTGGGACTTGTCATTTATCCATCCCTGAACCATTTTTAGTGAGGTCCCTTGCGTAGGCGTTATCGGAGTGTTCATAGCCATGACGTTAACTGCMGTGAGAGCTCTATAGCTTGGCCTACATTGTCGATGTCTAGATGTATTTTTATGCACATTTGACTCACACCGTCAGGCAACTGATTCGTTTGATTGTTTTTAGGATGCAATTTGCGAGGTAGAAGMAGCTCCTAATGTCATTCATCCTGCACCTGTGGTTGTGTTCTTATTTTTGTGGGTTTGAAACGTAATATACTGCATATGTCGCGTTATTAACGTTTCTCGTTGCTCCCTCTTGCTACATTATGCCTAATGAAATTATGTGCATCTGCACAAATTGTGCGCGTAAGGTCTCACTTTCCTCACTATTCTATTTGTATTAGCCTCCCCGGATCATTCTGTCTCACTGAGAGCCAAATGAGAGACAAAATGGAGTTTCGMAATGCTTAGTTGCGTATCAGCATATTGTATGTAGCCTATTGCGTTCATTAAAGCAGTATATCATGCTTTTATTGCATCATTAGATTATGGAATATTTKATGTGTTAATGAAGAGCGGCTTTTACGCGTTGGCGGCATCAGACGAGGTGATGGAGGTTCAGCGAGCCTTAGTACACAGTATCTGCACAGATTGTCATGTTTATCGGGGTCACAACAACCCTGGCAGTGTGTGGACTGTGTGCACGTAGTCACATGCAACGATGCCTAACTGGGAGATTATCGCCCGTTTCTGGTGTGGGAAAAAAGGGGGACGCGGGACAGATTGACACTCGTTCGGGAAAGCCCGGGTTTTCCGTGTGGGGCGCGTTTGACTGGGTGTATGTGCATGTGCGCCGCGCGTGCACGTACACGCGCGCGCGTGTGTTGGAACGCAGCTGGGCAGTGTGCTATAGTGCTCATCTGTAATAGTAAACACATAATCTAGCTCAATGCCACTGTGAGAATAGAATGTAGCCTAGAGGAGAGAGACATCACAGTGAGAGAGAACATTTCAGATAAGAGGAGGGAGCCGAGAGAGCATATATAAAGGCCTTTAGTGAAATGAGCGCAGTATGGCTACAGTTCTATGAATGGTGAGGGAGCCCAGACGGTAGCTTTGTTACATTAGGAAATGGGTGTGTGTAGGCTACTGTAGATGGATTAGGAGAGCGTGGGATAGGATGGAGGGATCAGGACGATTTGGAAGAGAGAGAGCACAACGGCAGATGAATGGAGGCACTGAACCGGGACAGAGTGTGAGCTAGGTGAGAGGCAGGAGAGGAAAGAGAGTATGTGACAGGTACATTGAGGAGTTGAAGTAGATGAGAAGAGAGAGAGAGAAAGACATGGAGGATTGTATGATGTAGGCTAATGGACAGACAGAATCTCCCAGGACCAATAGGACCTTCTGATCCTATGGACTTTAACCAATCTAATGGCTCAGATTTGCAAACCGTTCTCACCAGATTTTATATGAAAGACTAGTTAGTGATCTTCAATCCTGGTGAACTACACAATGTGCAGGATTTTGTTCCAGCCCAGCACTAACACACATATATTTTTTTATTATTATTTTTTAAATATATATTTTTGAATTTTACCCCCTTTTTCTCCCCAATTTCGTGGTATCCAATTGTTAGTAGTTACTATCTTTTCTCATCGCTACAACTCCCGTACGGGCTCGCGAGAGAACGGCCTGTGGGTAAGGTTTATGACCCCCCCCCATAAATACCTTTTCCTCTTCCTCTCTCTTGACTCTACAGAGGGACTCTTGAATAGCCTTGTTGAACATAGAGTGTCTGGGAACATGAAACAAGTGGAGGAAAGGAACCAATTTCAGTAATCGTTGGTACTTAATGAATATGATGTCAGTTCGGTTGTCATCTGAGACATTATGACTGATGACAGGACGACCTAAACTGTATCTGGGAAAGTTTACACACTCAATCAGTGGCCCGCCCTGTGAAGAGACATGGATTATAAACTATGAAACCACCCTTCTTCTCCTCCACTATATAAGCCCTTGACGAAAATGTAACTTCTGTTCCGGGTACATTTAGGATGACGGTCTGATGTCAGAAGGTTCAGATAATACTACAGAATGAAGCCACCTCAGCGTGAGCTTTGGTTGCGAATGGTATGAACTTTGAACTCTTATTCGCTACAGAAGGGATACCTCCTAGCCGTTGAGTTAGCAGCGACCACTGTAAACGTGGGCTAGGAGAGGACAGACAGAGTATCCGTCTACCAAACAACGACGACACTACACGTTTCCCGTTCACCACCAGAGACACCTCTTCAAAGGACAAGGACTCTGATGCCTTCCATCTACTACCAACCTATTGAAGCGCAGCTCAGAGTAAATATTTATTGCATTTTCCTTTTCCAAATGGGCGGTAATTTAGAATGCATAAGATTCTGTATTTACGATAGAGTAGCTGCCTACGGCCCGATAGAGACATCGCTTCTCCCTTTGTTCTTCAGTCTTCCCGCTCTTTCACTCAAACCCAACCCCCTTTTCTTTGTGTAACCAGCTGTCATATCTGTTCCGTCCACTAGGGACGTTTCCTTTATGACAAAATTTTAATCAAGGTATGATTCATTCTGTGTAATTGTAATTCTTGTGTGATTAGTTAGGTATTTAGTAAATAAATAATTAAACCCAATTTTATTGCTGATTCAACTTGTTAGCCAGGGTTCGTGAAGATAACAGAATTTACAACTTTCAGATGAGACTGAATAAGGGTGACGATTAATATTGACTTGGCTATTGAGTAAAATATTACTAGGTCTTAGAGTTTATTCGGAAGATAACTGCTCTATAAATATTCTTTCGTGGTGCCCCGACTTTTCTAGATTAATTACATTTACATGATTAGCTCAATCAGGTAATATTAATTACAGAGAAAGGATTTTATAGATAGCATGTCATATCACTTAATCCGGCATAGCCAAAGACACGACACTATCATCAAAGCCCTCGATTTGGCCTGCCTATTGACATTTAGAGTTTTGCAGGAAGGACGGGAGTTAGGACACAAGGAATGGAGGGAAGACTATTGAGGAGAGCCCGAGTCACCTTTCTCACATGCCTTGCATGTAATGTTAATAAAAAACTGTGTGACTATCCATGGCCATACTAGTGCTCTCCTCATGGTCCACTTTCTGAGGAAAGTTGCTACTAACCAGCTGTCTTTTATTTCTCTAGTGACTCACGCAATCTCCCTCAAGTTGATAGGCTATCAGGTATTACATTAGAGCGTTTTCAAGGCTAAGGTTGTACCTTTCATTCAGCATACCAGTCAGAGAATAGATCAATCATCATCAGAGATTCTCCATTCGCAGACTTACTCTGCAAAGAGGTCTTGTCTGAATGGCTCACATATTGTACATTATATGCAAAAAATAAAGGATAGATGGATTGGATAAACCACAATTTTGCTGAGCTATTTAACCTGTTCAGCACTGTCAGATCAGCGATCAGTAATGAGATAGGAAGGAAGGATGGAAGGAGCAAGAAGTAAGGATGAAAGGATTTTTCGTTCAAGAATGCAAGCATGCATGCACACAACACACAATACACACAAACACACACACCACACAACACACAACAACACACACACACACACACACCACACACACAAACACACACAACACACACACACAACACACACACACACACACAACACACAACCACACACACACACAACACACACACACATCACCCACAACACACACACATACACCACTCCTGGCATGGCTTGTGGGCACCTTGCACCCTGTGGTGTGTGAATCTGTATTTGAGTGTGTGTATAGTTAAATATTCATTTGTGTGTGGTGTGAGTGTGTGTACAGTTAGAATCATGTGTGTGTGAGTGTGTTGTGTGTAACAGTTAGTATTCATGTGTGTGTGAGTGTGTGTGTGTGTGTGTGTGTGTATGTGTGTGTGTCCGTGTGTGTGTGTGTGTGGTGTGTGTTGTGAGTGTATCAGTTAGTATTCATGTGTGTTGTGTGTATGTGAGTGTGCGGTGTATGTGTGTGTGAGTGTACAGTTTGTATTCATGTGTGTGAGTGGTGCGTGAGTGAGTGTACAGTTAGTATTCATGTGTGAGTGTGTGTGTGTATTGTGTGTGTACAGTTAGAATTAATGTGTGTGTAGTGTGTGTGTATGTGTGTGTTTGTGTGTGTGTATGCCGCCGTGTGTGTGTTAGTGTGTGCGTGTCAGTTAGTATTCATGTGTGTGTGTGTGTGTGTGTGTGGTGAGTGTGTGTGTGTGTGTGTGTGTGTGTGTGAGTGTGTGTACGTTAGAATTCATGTTGTGTATGTGTGTGGTGTGTGTGGTATGCGCGTGGTGTGTGTGTGAGTGTGTGCGTGTACAGTTAGTATTCATATGTGTGTGTGTGAGTGTACAGTTAGTATTCATGTGTGTGGAGTGTGTGTGTGTGTGGTGAGTGTGTGTACAGTTAAATTCATGTGTGTGTATGTGTGTGTGTGTGTGCGCGTGTGTGTGTGTGTGTGTGTGAGTGTGTGCGTGTACAGTTAGTATTCATGTGTGTGTGTGTGAGATGTACAGTTTAGTATTCAATGTGTGTGTGAGTGGTGTGTATGTGTGTGTGTGTGTGAGTGTGTGTGTGTGTGTGTGTGTGTGTGTGTGTGTGTGTTGTTGTGTGTGTGTGTGTGTGTGTGTGTGTGGGGGTGGTGTGTGAGAGTGTGAGAGTGGTGTGACAGTTAGTATTGTTAGGTTCTGACAAACACAGTGAAAAACTAACAGACAACTAGTCAAAGCTCAAACTAAGTTAATTCACCCAATGGGTCAAACATCTGAATAAGACAAGACATGTTCCAACCAGCACCAGTATTTATACCCTCCTTTAGGAGGAGTCTCGTGCTTGCACGTCTAAACACTATCTCTTTGTTGCTAGGCAGGAYGTTAAGGGATGTGGGTTATAAAACTGTTCCCTCTCCCTTCATCTGATTTAACCTCGGCCCTCATTCCTCACTAATCCACAGCTATCCAACCTTATCAGAGACCTCACTTAGTAACTTTCCAGACCCATACTTCTTCTCCACCCTCCCTTGACCCCACCATTTACATTCCTCCTACATATAACCATTAACTTCTAGTATAGCAAGTATTTCAAAGTACAACCCAACAGTATTGATATTTGTGTGAGTGAGTGTGTGTACAGTTAATATTCATGTGTGTGGTGCCCGTAGTGAGGTAGGTCACACGTTGACAGTTTTCTCTTAGTTCTGTGCGTACTATGGCAGGACAGAGTATTTATAGCCCTTTAGAGTATGCAGTGAGGGAGAGAAGGAGGGAGAGGGGTACAGAGAGAGAGGCGGAGAGAGAAAGGAAAGGAGGTAGAGAGAGAGAGAAAAAGAGAGATTGTCTAATGAGGACATGCTGTTAGGGGATGGACCGTTGTTTCTGTCAGTGTGTGTGTGTGTGTGTGAGCATATGTACACTGATGGTCCTTCATGTGTGAAGCATGCACACACACACACCTTCAAAGACCCATGGATCTGTGCTAGGCTGCTAGCTGATCTGGGTCAGAGATTGTGGAGGCATGAACACACACACATATACACACACGCACGCACGCACGCACGCACGCACGTACGCACGCACACACACACACGTAGACATACACACACGCATGTACACACACACACACATAAGCATGTGCACTATCACACCCCTCCCCCCTTCTTATTTTGCACTCTCTCACTCCTCTCGTTCCGTGCTCCCATTCTATCATCACTCAATTCCTCCCTCTCATTTATTTATGCAGTGACAGGCTGTAGGATGAGCAGATCTCCTGAGATGTGTTGTATCATTCTCCACGAGGTCTTGCAGAGGCCAACATATTGAGACAGAAACAGGTTCCTCACACGCAGTCAACAACACACACCAAGATGCCACGGGGAAACGCAGCGATGGTTTTTTGAACCAATGGCAAATGCAGAGCTGTCAGGTCTAACTACAGCAGATGTGTTGATAAAATACACTTGAGTGTTTTTCAACTGTCTGTACATGTACAGTAGTAGGCTAATAATGAATGGGGGGGTGTGGTATATGGCAAATATACCAAGACTAAGGGCCCTTAGCCGTGGTAAATTGGCCAAATACCACAAACACCTGAGGTGCCTTATTGACATTATAAACTGGTTACCAACGTAATTAGAGCAGTAAAAATAAATGTTTTGTTATACCCGTGGTATATACAGTTAAATCATAKGTTTACATACACTTAGGTTGGAGTCATTAAAACTAGTTTTTCAACCACTCCACAAATGTCTTGTTAATAAACTATAGCTTTGGCAAGTCGGTTAGGACATCTACCTTTTGCATGACACAAGTCATTTTTCCAACAAATGTTTACAGACAGATTATTTCACTTATAATTCACTGTATCACAATTCCAGTGGGTCAGATGTTTACATACACTAAGTTGACTGTGCCTTTAAACAGCTTAGAAAATTCCAGAAAATAGTGTAATGGCTTTAGAAGCTTCTGATAGGCTAATTGACATAATTTTAGTCAATTGGAGGTGTACCTGTGGATGTATTTCAAGGCCTACCTTCAAACTCAGTGCCTCTTTGCTTGACATCATGGGAAAGTGTAAAGAAATCAACCAAGACCTCAGAAAAAAAATTGTAGACCTCCACAAGTCTGGTTCATCCTTGGGAGCAATTTCCAAATGCCTGAAGGTACCACAGTCCATCATGTACAAACAATAGTACGCAAGTATAAAACACGATGGGACCACGCAGCAAGCCCGTCATAGCGCTCAGGAAGGAGACGCGTTCTGTCTCCTAGAGATGAACGTACTTTGGTGCGAAAAGTGCAAATCAATCTCAGAACAACAGCAAGGACCTTGGAAGATGCTGGAGGAAACAGGTACAAAAGCTATCTATATCACACAGTAAAACGAGTCCTATATCGACATGACCTGAAAGGCCGCTCAGCAAGGAAGAAGCCACTGCTCCAAACCAGCCATAAAAAAGCCAGACTTACGGTAATGCAACTCTGCACATGGGGACAAGATCGTACTTTTTGGAGAAATTGTCTCTGGTCTGATGAAACAAAAATATAACTATTTGGCCATAATGACCATCGTTATGTTTGGAGGAAAAGGGGAGAGGCGCAAGTTGAAGAACATCATCCAAACCGTGAAGCACGGGGATGAGGCAGCATCATGTTGTGGGGGTGCTTTGCTGCTGGGAGGAACTGGTGCACACTTCACAAAATGAGATGGCATCATGAGGTAGGAAAATGACGTGGATATATTGAAGCAAACATCTCAAGACAATCAGTCAGGAAGTTAAAGCTTGGTCGCAA
>NC_036846.1:20403371-20410977 GCF_002910315.2 Salvelinus sp. IW2-2015
TACTATTGTTTGTACAGATGACGTGGTACCTTCAGGCATTTGGAAATTGCTCCCAAGGATGAACCGAACTTGTGGAGGTCTACAATTTTTTTCTGAGGTCTTGGTTGATTTCTTTACACTTCTCCATATTGTCAAGCAAAGAGGCACTGAGTTTGAAGGTAGGCCTTGAAAATACATCCACAGGTACACCTCCAATTGACTAAAGTGATGTCAATTAGCCTATCAGAAGCTTCTAAAGCCATGATATCATTTTCTGGAATTTTTTTCTGTTTAAAGGCACAGTCATCTTAGTGTATGTTAACTTCTGACCCACTGGAATTGTGATACAGTGAATTATAAGTGAAATAATCTGTCTGTAAACAATTGTTGGAAAAATTACTTGTGTCATGCACAAAGTAGATGTCCTAACCGACTTGCCAAAACTATAGTTTGTTATCAAGAAATTTGTGGAGTGGTTGAAAAACAAGTTTTAATGACTCCAACCTAAGTGTATGTAAACTTCCGACTTCAACTGTATGTGTGTTCGTGTCTCAGTGTGTGTATGGGCTTTTGCCTTGGCGCCTGTGTGTGTGAGTCCTCACGTGCAGCTGGGAGCTCTTGCTTTATCACTCTCCTCATCAGTCATCTCCAGCAGTGCCCTAAGGGCCTACATTATGTAAGAGAAACACCGCTGCAAAGCACCGACCGACAGCTCAGCCATAGCTATGCAGAAATAAAGCCTGTTAGGCCACCTATAACACAGACAGTACATTCAAGTTTAAAGTTTTATTAGTCGTATATACGGGATACGCATGGTACACATCGTCCAATGAAATGCTTACTTCTCGAAAATGCAACAACACTAAAGAAATAAGAAATACTAAATAAGAAATACTAAAAGATGGCCTACACACAATACCCCATAAAGTGGAATTATGTTTTTTTTAGAAATGTGTACAAAGGAATGCAAAATTTAAAGCTGAAATGTCTTGAGTCAATAAGTATTCAACGCCTTTGTTATGGCAAGCCTAAATAAGTTCAACATAAAAAAATGTGCTTAACAAGTCACATAATACTCATTGTGCAATACTGGTGTTACATATGATTTCTGAATGACTACCTTATCTCAGTACCCCACACATACAATTATCTGTAAGGTTCCTTATTGGAGCAGTGAACTTAAAACACAGATTCAACCACAAAGACCAGGGAGGTTTTCCAATGCCTTGCAAAGCGTTTCACTGATCACTGCATTGTTGGGAGCTTGCAAGAAAGACATTTCACTGTACTTGTGCACGTGACATTCAAAGGTGAAACTTGAAACCTATTGGTAGATGGGTAAAAATAAAAAGAAGACGTTGAATATCCCTTTGAGCAAGGTGAAGTTGATAATTAGACTTTGGATGGTGTATCAATACACGACAAAGATTCAGGTGTCCTTCCTAACTCAGTTGCAGGAGAGGAAGGAAACCGCTCAGAGATTTCACCATGAGGCCAATGGTGACTTTAAAACAGTTACAGAGTTTAATGGCTGTGATAGGAGAAAACTGAGGATGGATCAACAACATTGTAGTTACTCAACAATACTAACCTAAATGACAGAGTGAAAAGAAGGAAACCTGTACAGCAGGGGTGTCAAACTCAATCCACAGAGGGCCGAGTGTCTGGGTATTTTTGGTTTTTCCTCTCAGTTAAGACGTAGACAACCAGGTGAGGGGAGTTCCTTACTAATTAGTGACCTTAATTCATCAATAAAGTACAATTTTGGAGGCAAAATCCGCAGACACTTGGCCCTCTGTTGAATGAGTTTGATAAAAGTGCTGTACAGAATAATATTCCAAAATATGCATCCTGTTTGCAATAAGGCCCTAAAGTAAAACTGCAAAATACAAAGCATTATGTTTGGGGCAAATCCAACATATCACATCAATGAGTACCATTCTCCATAATTTCAAGCACGGTGGTGGCTAAATCAAGGTTATGGGTATGCTTATTGTCAAGGACTAGGGAGTTTTTAAGGATAAAAAGAAAAGGAATAGAGCTAAGCACCGGCAAAATCCAAGAGGAAAACATGGTTCAGTCGGCTTTCCAACAGACACTGGGCGAAAATTTTTTCTGAGTAGCCTATTTACAGTTTTGACTTTAATCTGCTTGAAAATCTATGGCAAGACATGAAAATGGCTGTCTAGCTATGATTAACAACCAACTTGACAGAGCTTGAAGAATWAAAAAAAAGAATGTGCACATTTTACCAAGAAAGACTCACACCTTTAATCGCTGCCAAAGGTGATTCGAACATGTATTATAAACTGGGTGGTTCGAGCCCTGAATGCTGATTGGCTGACAGCCATGGTATATCAGACTGTATATCATGGGTATGACAAAATATTTATTTTTACTGCTCTAATTACGTTGGTAGCAAGTTTAAAATAGCAATAAGGAACCTCAGGGGTCTGTGGTATATGGCAAATTTCAAGGCTAAGGGCTGTATCCAGGCACTCTGTGTTGCGTTGTGCCTAAGAACAGCCCTTAGCCATGGTATACTGGCCATATACCACACCTCCTCATGCCTTAGTGTTTAATTGACTCAGGGGTGTGAATAGTTATGTCAATTAGATATTTCTGTATTTCATTTTCAAAAAAATTTGCTAACATTTCTAAAAACATGTTTTCACTTTGTCATTATGGTGTATTGTGTGTAGATGGGTGAGAAAAATATAATATTTAATACATTTTGAATTCAGGCTGTAAGAAAGAAGAAGAAACCCACACTGCTCTTGCTAGTATCGCTACTCTTTATTAAGCTTCACGTATCGGCCTCAAGTCCTTCGTCAGAGCTTTTGTGAGTGTTTTTTTATTTGCACCCTTATGTAGATTTTGCTCCATCCACATCCGTTCAATGCATCGAATGGGGTTGGAGTCTAGGTAAAATAAACACCTGTTACCAAATATAACAGTGTGCATTTCATAAGTATTCTAATAAAGTGTGTACCTTTTGAATTTTGAATTCAGGCTGTAACACAACAAATTGTCAAATAAGTCAAGGGGTATGAATACTTTCAGAAGGCCCTGCAGTCCAATATTTACACATGTAAAGTGAAAGGTGCTATGGGGGGCAGTGTATAAACTGAGCAGTAGAAAAAAAAGTCTGGTAGCAGCAGTTGTGATGTGTTTGTAGCATGAATGTACAGTATATGTGTGTGTGTGTCTGTGTGGGTGTGTGCTAAGGTGCGGAGAATGATGGCTTGTTGGTATCAGACCTCATGCTCCGATACCGTCTGCCCAAACACATACACTGTGTACATACAGTACATGTACATTGCAGACACACGCAGGAAGCAAGCCAGGTAGGTAGGTAGATACAGTATATAGGTATGTAGATAGACATATAGATATATAGGTATACAGACAGACAGACAGACAGACAGACAGACAGACAGACAGACAGACAGACAGACAGACAGACAGACAGACAGACAGACAGACAGACAGACAGACGGGTGGGTGGGTGGGTGGGTAGATATATATATAGGTATAGGTAGGTAGGTAGGTAGGTAGGTAGGTAGGTAGGATAGGTAGATAGATAGATAGGTTAGGTCGATAGATAGGTAGGTGGTAGGTAGGTTGGTAGGTAAGTAGGTAGGTAGGTAGTAGGTAAGTAGATAGGTAGATAGGTCGGTAGGTCGATAGATAGGTAGGTAGGTAGGTAGTTGGTAGGTAAGTAGGTAGGTAGGTAGATAGATAGATAGGTCGGTAGGTCGATAGATAGGTAGGTAGGTAGGTAGGTAGGTAGGTAGGTAGGTAGGTAGGTAGGTAGGTAGGTAGGTAGGTAGATAGATAGATAGGTCGGTAGGTCGATCGATAGGTAGGTAGGTAGGTAGTTGGTAGTAAGTAGGTAGGTAGGTAGGTAAGTAGATAGGTAGATAGATAGAATATATGAGACAGATAACGTAGTTTCCCTGTATCCTGCTGCGTCCTTACAGTATATGATGTGAATTACATTTATATTTTCCTTTTCTCCATCTCTCCCCATCTCTCTCTCCATCCCCATCCCCCCATCTTTCTCTCCATCCCAATCCCTCCCCCATCTCTTTATCCCCTCATCTATCCCCATCTCTCTCTCCATCCCCTATATTCCCTATCTCTCTCTCCATCCCCATCCTCCCCATCTCTCTCTCCATCCCCTCTCTCCCCATCTCTCCCCATCTCTCTCTCCATCCCCATCTCTCCATCCCCATCTCTCCCCCATCTCTCTCTCTCCATCCCCATCTTCCCCATTTCTCCCATCTCTCCTCCATCCCCATCTCTCCCCATCTCTCACCCATCTTCATCTCTCCCCATCTCTCTCTCCATCCCATCTCCCCCATCTCTCTCTCCATCCCCAACTCTCCCATCTCTCTCTCATCCCATCTCTCGTCCATATCTCTCTCCATTCCCATCTCTCATTCCCATCTCTCTCTCATCCCTATCTCTCCCCCATTTCTCTCTCATCAATCTCCCTCTCCTTTTCCCCCTTCTCCCATTCCCTCCTCTTCCTAGCGGTCCCCTTCCCTCTGAGCCACAGGCTCTCCATGAAGGAGGTGTTTGACTGTGAGGGGAAGCCAGAGTGACCTGCTAAAAGCCCACCTCACCAAGGAGGGTCGTCTGGAGGAGGTGGTGGCCTACGTATATCAATGAGGGAGGCGCCTCTGCCAGGAGAGGACCATGCTGGATATAGAGGCCCCAGTCACAGGTGAGGAGGGAGGGGAGGGAAAGGGGGCGAGGAGGAGAGTGGGGCAGATGGATAGGCATGCTGGATATAGAGGCCCAGTCACAGGTGAGGAGGGAGGGAGGGAGAGGGGGAGAGGAGGAGAGTGGGGCGGATGATAGGACCATGCTGGAATATAGAGGCCCCAGTCACAGGTAGGAGGGAGGGGAGGGAGGGGGAGAGGAGGAGAGTGGCAGATGGATAGAACCATGCTGGATATAGAGGCCCCAGTCACAGGAGGAGGAGAGGGGAGAGGAGGAGGTGGACGGATGGATAGGACCATGCTGGATATAGAGGCCCAGTACAGGTGAGCGGGAGGGAGGGAGAGGGGAGGGAGGAGAGGAGGAGAGTGGGACGGATGATAGGACCATGCTGATATAGAGGCCGATGGAGAGAGATATGGGATGAGATTCAGAAGAAGGAGAGTGGGGCGGATGGATAGGACCGTGCTTGATATAGAGGCCGATGGAGAGAGATATGGGGATGAGATTCAGAGAGAAGGAGTGGGGCGATGGAATAGGACCGTGCTGGATATGAGGCCGATGGAGAGAGATATGGGATGAGATTCAAGGAGGAGGAGAGTGGGGCGGATGGATAGGACCTGTGCTGATATAGAGGCGATGGAGAAAGATATGGGGATGGAGATTCAGAGAGAGGAGAGTGGGGCGGATGGATAGGACCGTGCTGGATATAGAGGCCGATGGAGGAGAGATATGGATGGAGATTCAGAGAGAAGGAAGAGTGGGGCGATGGGTAGGACCATGCTGGATATAGAGGCCGATGGAGAGAGATATGGGGTGGAGATTCAGAGAGAAGGAGAGTGGGGCGATGGATAGAGACCATGCTGGATATAGAGGCGATGGAGAGTGATTATGGGATGGAGATTCAGAGAGAAGGAGAGTGGAGCGGATGGATAGGACGTGCTGGATTAGAGGCCGATGGAGAGAGATATGGGGTGGAGATTCAGAGAGAAGGAGATGGGGGCGGATGGATAGGACCGTGCTGGATATAGAGGCCGATGAGAGAGATATGGGGATGGAGATTCACGAGAAGGAGAGTGGGCGCGGATGGATAGGGACCGTGCTGGATATAGAGGCGATGGAGAGAGATTATGGGGTGGAGATTCAGAGAAAGGAGAGTGGGCGGATGGAAGGGACTGTGCTGAATATAGAGGCCTTGATGGATGATGAGCATGGTATTGGGGATGGAGATTCAGAGAGAAGGAGATGGGGCGGATGGATAGGACGCTGGATATAGAGGCGATGGAGAGAGATATGGGGATGGAGATTCAGAGAGAAGGAGAGTGGGCGGATGGATAGGACATGGGCTGGATATAGAGGCGCGAATGGAGAAGAGTATTGGGATGGAGATTCAGAGAGGAAGGAGAGTGGGGCGGATGATAGGACCATGCTGGATAATATGTAAGGACCCGAATGGAGAGAGGTTGGGGATGAGGATCAAGAGAAGGAGGGAAGTGGGGCGGAATGGAATCGGCACGTGCGGATAAGAGGCGGAATGGAGAATGAGAATATGGGGATTGGAGATTCAAGAGAAGAGAGTGGGGGCGGCTGGATGAAATGCTGGATATAAGGATGGAGTCGCAGATAATGGGGATGAGATTCAGAGGGAGGAGCAGGTGGGGCCGATGGATAGGAAACCGTGCTGGATAAGAGGCCTGGTGGAGAGAGATATGGGGATGGAGATTCAGAGAGAAGAAGAGAAAGGAAAAGAGTTGTGCTGCTGCCTATAACCCACATTTAAAGACAACCAGCTACTGGGTATCTTTGGCATGCGAATGGTATCTGTAAGATAATTCTATGACTGCACACATCCCACACACACAGTGAGAGAAGAGAAGGTAGCTACCTAGCTACTTTTTGGTTTTCAGCTAAAATACTGCTAGTCCCTAGAGAGAAGAGGTGGTAGGTAGGCCACAGGCAGGCTAAAGACTCACACAGTCACACATACATAGCAGCCATTACGCTTCATCTCGCTAATGCTTTATGCTGTCTGTTCTGTAGGAACATATGACAGACATCAAGGAGAGAGTGTAGTGGTGGTAGTGCCACTGTCAGAGTAGTGCTTTTCTGATTTGATAATCGACAGTCACTTGAAAGAGGAGAGAAAGGCTTGTTGGTTACCTTTCTACTTTGTTGTCACTTCCAGAGACTGTTTGGAAATATATGCAGGTTGTCATCTATTGTAAATGACAGTAAAACTAGACGCAACTAAAGTAATAGGAATGTGATTCTGTAGTACTGATGTTGTCTGTTTAACAGTGTTGTGTTTGAGGTTGTATGTCAGTCTAACCATAGAGACCCTTCTAATTACTAGAAGGATTTCAATTCCTAATTCTATGAGTGTAACGTTGTTTCAACATTGTGTTTCAGTGTGTGGAGATGTCCACGGTCAGTTCTTTGACCTGATGAAGCTGTTTGAGGTGGGCGGTTCCCCCGCGACGACACGCTACCTCTTCCTAGGGGACTACGTGGACCGGGGCTACTTCAGCATTGAGGTGAGGGCACACGACAGTACCTAGTGCACACTACCTAGAGCACAATAGTCCACACTAAACTCTTTTTAAAAAAAGTTCCAAAAGGGTGCTTTGGCTGTCCCCATAGGATAACCCTTTTTTCCCCCGGGTTCTACCTGGGCACAGCCGAAAAACCCTTTAAGGTTCTAGATAGCACCTTTTTTTCTAAGAGTGTAACTACTGCATACTACCTGGGGACACAATACCTACTGCATACTACCTGGGGACACAATACCTACTGCATACTACCTGGGGACACAATACCTACTGCATACTACATAGGGACACAATACCTACTGCATACTACCTGGGGACACAATACCTACTGCATACTACATAGGGACACA
>NC_036846.1:20411967-20418440 GCF_002910315.2 Salvelinus sp. IW2-2015
GGGACACAATACCTACTGCATACTACATAGGGACACAATACCTACTGCATACTACCTAGGGACACAATACCTACTGCATACTACCTAGGGACACACTACTTAGTGCACACCGGCTACTGCATATTTACCTAGAGGCACACTACTTTCTGCATACTAGGAAGTGTTGAACAAGGTTGCTTTGAAACTAGGACTTCGAGCTTGAAGTCAAGTGAGTAGCTAACTGGTAATCTTTTCCTCTGAGCCGTACTGTTACTAACAGATCTTTCTGTGTCCTCTCTCTCCTCTCTCAGTGTGTGTTGTATCTGTGGTCGTTGAAAATCCTCTACCCAAAGACGTTATTTCTTCTACGGGGAAACCATGAATGTAGACACTTGACAGAATATTTCACTTTCAAAACAGAATGTGAGTATTTGTAGTGTCTCCCTCTTCCTGTTCTCTCTCTTCCTGTATCCTCCCTCTACCTGTTCTCTCCCTCTTTCTATTCTCTCTCTCTTCCTGTATCCTCCCTCTACCTGTTCTCTCCCTCTTTCTATCCTCTCTCTCTTCCTGTATCCTCCCTCTACCTGTTCTCTCCCTCTTTCTGTTCTCTCTCTCTTCCTGTATCCTCCCTTATTCCACCCTTTCTCCCCTCCTTCATACTAGCATCTTGTTGCACTCTATCCTCTCTCTCTTTCTCGTATACTTTTTCATCTCTCCTTTCTATGTTGTTCCATCTCTCGCATCACTGTTCTCATCCAACACTAGTTCCAATCTTTCTCATACTACTCCATACCTCTCTCTCTCTCTCTCTCTCTCTCTCTCTCTCTCTCTCTCTCTCTCTCTCTCTCTTCTCTCTCTCTCTCTCTCTCTCTCTCTCTCTCTCTCTCTCTCTCTTCTTCCTCTCTCTCTCCCTCCCTTTCTCCCTCTCTCTCTTCCTCTCTCTCTTTTCTCTCTCGTCCTTCCCTCCCTGTCTCCTCCCCTCTGTGTCTCCTCTGGTTTAGGATCACAGTGGCCTGTCAGAGAACAGATGATTAGTAGAAATTAATTTGGCCTTAATGATTGGCCCAGGGACGTTCTGCTGTGTTTGATTGGCCAGAGGACGAGGAGGCTAATTTCCCCTGATGCTTATGGCGGATATGGGTCGCCCTTCAATTACCATATGCTATGTGTGTGTGTGT
The DNA here is from genome assembly GCF_002910315.2 of Salvelinus sp. IW2-2015. Lineage (NCBI taxonomy): Eukaryota > Metazoa > Chordata > Actinopteri > Salmoniformes > Salmonidae > Salvelinus > Salvelinus sp. IW2-2015. The sequence goes on from NC_036846.1 coordinate 20,413,125, forward strand.
GTGTGTGTGAGAGAGAGAGAGGCTGGTGAACTGGTATTAAATGAGCTCTCTCCCACACTAGGCAGATGGAGAAGTTGACACACACTTACGAAAAACACACATGTTCACACACACACATACACACATGTACACACACACACATGTACACACACCACACACACATGTACACACACACACACACATGTACACACACACACACACCACACACACACACACACACACCACACACACACACACACACACACACACACACAACACACCACACACACACACACACACACACACAACACCACACACCACACACACACACAACACACACAACACACACACACCACACACACACACACAGAACTAACCCCTATCTTAATGTTAACCCTAACCCCTAAACCTAAAATAGCCTTTTTACAAGCGAGGACCGACAAAATGTCCTCACTTCTCTGAATTTTAGTTGGTTTACTATTCTTGTGAGGACTTCTGGTACTCACAAATACAGTAAAACGTGTACCCACACATACACACACATACACACATACACACATGCACACACACATTGACACATACACAGCAAAGTTTGGCTACTGCCCTATTGTGCTTGGTTACTTCACTATGGTGTTTTGATTGAATCTCTCTCTTTCTCTGTGTCCCCCACTCCTTTCTCACTCCCTCTCTCTCTCTCTCTGCCCCCCTCCTCTCTCTCGTCTCCCCTCCCCCTCCTCAGGTAAGATAAAGTACTCTGAGCAGGTGTATGACTCGTGTATGGATGCGTTTGACTGCCTGCCGCTGGCTGCTCTGATGAACCAGCAGTTCCTGTGTGTCCATGGAGGGCTCTCGCCAGAGATCCACACGCTCGACGACATCAAAAAGGTTCAGAAACAACGCCCACTGTACTAGATATGTTTTTTTATAACACACAAATACAATTCCTCATATTTTCCAGTTAATGCCCTAGTTACCATGGCGATTCAACCCTCATTTCGATTTCACTTCCTGTACGGTACATCCTGCTGTTTCCAAGATGACATCTCTCTCTCTCTCTCTCTCTCTCTCTCTCTCTGTCTCTGTCTCTGTCTCTGTCTCTGTCTCTGTCTCTGTCTCTCTCTGTCTCTCTCTCTCTCTCTTTGACCTGGCAACATGTCACCAATCTTGCTGCTGTGATGGCACACTGTGGCATTTCACCCAGTAGATATGGGAGTTAATCAAAATTGTATTGGTTTTCAAATTCTTTGTGGGTCTGTTTAATCTGAGGGAAATATGGGTCTCTAATATGGTCATACATTTGGCAGGAAGTTAGGAAGTGCAGCTCAGTTTCCACCTCATTTTGTGGGCAGTGTGCATATAGTCTGTCTTCTCTTGAGAGCCAGTTTGCCTAAGGCGGCCTCTCTCAATAACAAGGTTATGCTCACTGAGTCTGTATACAGTCAAAGCTTTTCTTAAGTTTGGGTCAGTCACAGTGAACAGGTATTCTGCCACTATGTACTCTCTTTTTAAGGCCAGATACTATTCCAGCTTGCTCTGTTATTTGGTTAATTCTTTCCAATGTGTCAAGTAATTATCTTTTTGTTTTCTTGTGATTTGGTTGGGTCTAATTGTGTTGCTGTTGCTGTCTTTGGGCTCTGTGGGATCTGTTTGTGTTTGTGAACAGATCCCCAGGACCAGCTTGCTTAGGGGACTCTTCTCCAGGTTTATTTCTCTGTAGGTGATGGCTTTGTTATGGAAGATTTGGGAATTGCTTCATTTTAGATGGTCATAGAATTTAACAGCTCTTTTCTGGATTTGGATAATTAGCGGGTATCGTCCTAATTCTGCTCTGCGTGCATTATTTGGTGTTTTACATTGCATGTTTTTTAGTATGTTTTTGCAGAATTCTGCAGGCAGAGTCTCAATTTGGTGTTTGTCCCATTTTGTGATTTATTGGTTGGTGAGCGGACCCCAGACCTCACAACCATAAAGGGCAATGGGTTCTATAACTGATTCAAGTATTTTTTAGCCAGATCCTAATTGGCATGATTAATTTTATGTTCCTTTTGTTGGCTAGAAGGCCCTTCTTGCCTTGTCTCTCAGATCGTTCACAGCATTGTGGAAGTTACCAGTGTTGCTGATGTTTAGGTCGAGGTAGGTATTGTTTTTTGTGTGCTCTAGGGCGACGGTGTCGAGATGGAATTTGTATTTGTGGTCCTGGCATCTGGGCCTTTTTTGGAACACCATTATTTTTGTCTTACTGAGATTTACTGTCAGGGCCCAGGTCTGACAGAATCTGTTCAGAAGATCTAGGTGCTCCTGTAGGCCCTCCTTGGTTGGGGACAGAAGCACCAGATCATCAGCAAACAGTAGACATTTGACTTCAGATTCTAGTAGGGTGAGGCCGGGTGCTGCAGACTGTTGTAGTGCCCTCAGCAATTCATTGATATATATGTTGAAGAGGGTGGGGCTTAAGCTGCATCCCTGTCTCACCCCACGGCCCTGTGGAAAGAAATGTGTGTGTTTTTTGCCAATTTTAACCGCACACTTGTTGTTCGTGTACATGGATTTTATAATGTTGTGTGTTTCCCCCCCCAACACCGCTTTCCATCAATTTGTATAGCAGACCCTCATGCCAAATTGAGTTAAAGGCTTTTTTGAAATCAACAAAGCATGAAAAGACTTTGACTTTGTTTTGGTCTCACTTTCTATCTCTCAGCATGAGAAGTCCTCTCTCTCTCTTTGAGAAAAGAGGCCACCCGGTAGAGCGGGTGGGAGGTGTGTGGTGAGAGAGAGAAAAGTCTGAGAAAAAGTAAATGCGACTTCTCATTCATTTAACAGGAGATCAATCTGGGCCATTTATAACAGAGGAATGCCATTTTCACCATGCTGCAAACCTCCGTGTCAGCCAATCATATGGTCTTTGTAATAGCCTTTACTGGGGCCCGCTTTGGAGCCAGCGGCATTAAACTGGGTGTAGGGGAGATGAAGTGACTAAGAATATATAAAGGGTATATTAATGTGACTCTGTGGGGCGGGTGTGGGTGGTGTTTTATGGCGCTGAGAGGGGTTCAAAGCGCTAACGTGACTGGGACACTTTGAAGAGGGCAAAGCACAGTACAGGCTGAACAGGTGGCAGAAAGGAGTTCACACCATACAAGGGATGAAGTCACTGGCAGGTTTTTTTCCTCACAACCACACACACACAACCCACACATCACATCACACACACACACACACACACCCACACTAACACATGCCACACACACACACCCCACACACACACACCACACCACACACAACACACCACACAACCAACATGCCACACACACACACACACACACTGTCGTTCCCACCTGAGGAGTTTATTTTAGATGCACTGTGGCCTGTGTGACTGAACGGCTGGGCTCACAAATCAATAAACTTCCAGTGGCGTTTGCCAGAGAGGTTCTAGTGTTGCTACGGAGTGGTGTTGGTGTATATGCATGCAAGTGGTTGTTCGTGTGTGCGCGCAAGAGGATGAGTATGCATGTTGTCGTATGTTAGAAGATGAACAGAGAGAGAGAGAGAGAGAGAGAGAGTGAACTACTTCGTTGCCCACTTCTGACCACTGCCAATCTTCAGGGGAAGTACAAAAACATCCTTTCACCACGTCAGCTTTTGACCTTCCCCACTAGTCCACACACACCTGTCCTGTCTCTAATCCCAACAGGAACCCATGGCTAAGGTGAAACAGGCCTGTATCTGTGTATGGAGTGGAGGACCTGTTTTCTGACTGCTTGTTCCTCCTCTGGAGTCCCTGTCATGTGGATCTGTTCAGACACAGGCATAGGGCTGCCCTACAGGGCTAATGATGCTGGGACCCACTGAGACTGGAGAGCGTTGGTCCTCTTTCTATCAGTTCACATCTCAACACATACAGCCCCAACGCACCACTGCACACACACACCTACAAGAGCAGTGGGGACAAACAGGCCCCGTTGTTGACATTTACCTCCACTTTCTCTCAAATGATTGTCTTCTTTACTTTTATCTTTTACTTCTCCTTTTCCCCTCTCCCTTCCCATCCGTCCCCTCATCCATTCTCTCCTTCTCACTTCCTCTCTCCAGCCCCTCCATATCTCCTCTCTCTCCTGACCTGTCTTTTTTCTTCCCCCTCTCGCTCCCCCCTTCCTCCTTCCCCCTTCCCTCTCCATTCCCCCTCCTCACTCCCTCCCTCCCTCCCTCTCCCCTCCCTTCCCCCCCCCCCATTTCCCTCTCTCACTCCTCCCCCCCTCCTCTCATCCCCCTTCCTCCCTTCCCCCCTTCCTCTCCATTTCCCCCCTCTCTCTATCTTCCTCTCCCTCTCATCTCCCCTCTCGTCCCTCCCTTCTAATTTTTTCCCCCCTCTCTCACTTCCTCCTTCCTCCCCCCCTCCCCTCCATTTCCCCCCTCTCTCGCTCACTCCCTTCCTCTTCTCCACCTCCGTTCCTGCTGACTCAGTCCTATCTTAGAGGATCTGATCAAAGAAGAGAGGCCAATGTCTGATTGCTCTCTCCCAGGGGATGCCTGACCAACGGCGGGGCACACATCAGGAGTGTGGTGTGTGTGTGTGTGTGTGTGTGTGTGTGTTTGTGGTGTGTGTGTGTGTGTGTGTGTGTGTGTGTGGTGTGTGGGTGTGTGTTGTGTGTGTGTGTGTGTGTGTGTAAGAGAGCACGTGAGCGAGAGAGGAGAGAGAGAAGAGAGGAGATTCAGCAATAAAAGTCCTCCTTCACAGGAATGAGCTTCTCTCCTGAAATCTGGGAGCAGGTGGAACCACTGCAGTGTTTATTTAAGCCAACACAAATCACGTTAATCAAACATCCGTGAGCACACCCGGCGTTACATTAAAATGGGGCCTATTTCCTGTGAACCTTTGACTGAGGTGCTGGTTTGTGGTTTAATAAAGTGGAAACCTGTGTGCTAAGGACCGCCCACCAGAGAGCACATTACTTGTTAGCAGGCCCACACTGGTTTTAATGGACAATAAGCTTTCTTTCCTGGACTATAAGATGCAAGCGGGCTCGAATGTCCGCTTTTTTTCTGGTGCTGTTTTATTAGCGGTGGCTTTTTTCGCTGGGCGCCGATCCGTTGGCAAAAGTATTGTCGAATTAACATTTATGAATCCAAGGTATTTCAATGAAATCGGTTTTGCGATGCTTGAGCATACTAACCGCAATCGAAGAATTGATTAGAATGTGTTGGGTCCAGAACCATATTAAATTAACAAAGTCATAATACATGAATTCACTCTTGAAAGATGAACAAGAATAGATTTTCAGTTAATCATTAAGTAAATCATTCCTACAGTCTTATAAAATAATTAACGTGTAACAACAC
>NC_036846.1:20418465-20422689 GCF_002910315.2 Salvelinus sp. IW2-2015
TCTCTCATCTCTCTCTCTCTGTCTCATATCTCTCTATCGCTCTGTCTCATATCTCTCTCTCAGCCGCTCTCTCTSTGTCTTATATCTCTCTCTCTTTCTGTCTCTTTATCTCTCTCACTCTCTGTGTATTCTGTTTTTTCTGTGGTCCAGTTGGGAGATTTAAAGAACTACCTTCTTCATTTCTGAGTGTTCTGGTTATAAGATTTTATTCCATGTACAGTTCATTCAGAAAGTATTCAGACCCTTTGACTTTTCCCCKAAAAAACGTACGTTACAGCCTTATTCTAAAATGGATTAAATACAAACAAATCCTCAGCAATCTACACACAATACCCCATAATGACAACARGAAAACAGGTTTTTAGAAATGTTTGCTAATTTATTAAAAATAAAAAACTGAAATACCTTATTTACATAAAAATTCAGACCTTTTGCTATGAGACTCGAAATTGAGCTCAGGTGCATCCTGTTTCCATTGATCATCCTTGAAATGTTTCTACAACTTGGTTGGAGTCCACCTGTGGTAAATTCAATTGATTGGACATGATTTTGAAAAGCACCCACCTGTCTATATAAGGTCTCACAGTTGACATTCCATGTCAGAGCAAAAACCAAGCCATGAGGTCGAAGGAATTGTCCGTAGAGCTCTTGAGACAGGATTGTGTCGAGGCACAGATCTGGGGAAGAGTACCAAAACATTTTTGTAGCATTGAAGGTCTACAAGAACACAATGGCCTCCATCATTCTTAAACGGAAGAATTTTGGAACCACCAAGACTCTTCCTAGAGCTGGTCGCCTGGTCAAACTGAGCAATCGGGGGAGAAGGGCCTTGGTCAGGGAGGTGACCAAGAACCCGATGGTCACTCTGACAGAGCTCCAGAGTTCCTCTGGGGAGATGGGAGAACCTTCCAGAAGGACAACTATCTCTGCAGCACTCCACCAATAAGGCCTTGATGGTAGAGTGGCCAGACAGAAGCCACTCCTCAGGAAAAAGCCCATGACAGCCCGCTTGGAGTTTGCCAAAAGGCACCTAAAGACTCTCAGACCATGAGGAACAAGATTCTCTGGTCTGATGAAACCAAGATTGAACTCTTTGGCCTGAATGCCAAACGTCACGTCTGGAGGAAACCTGGCACCATCCCTACGGTGAAGCATGATGGTGGCAGCATCATGCTTGGGGATGTTTTTCAACAGTAGGGACTGGGAGACTAGTCAGGATCGAGGGGAAGATGAACGGAGCAAAGTACAGAGATTTCCTTGACGAAAACCTGCTCCAGAGAGCTCAGGACCTCAGACTGGGGTGAAGGTTCACCTTCCAACAGGACAACGACCCTAAGCCCTTAGCCAAGACAACGCAGGAGTGGCTTCTGGACAATTTCTAAAAACCTGTTTTTGCTTTATCATTATGGGGTATTGTGTGCAGATTGATGAGGGGGGGAAAAACTATTTAATCAATTTTAGAATAAGACTGTAACGTAACAAAATATATAAAAAGTCAAGGGGTCTGAATACTTTCCGAATGGACTGTTTCTATACATCTATATGCATCTATATATTTATGTATCAATGTACACTGAGTGTACAAAACATTAAGAACAGTGGTCTTTCCATGACATAGACTGACCAGGTGATTCTAGGTGAAAGCTATGATCCCTTATTGATGTAAACTGTTAAATCCACTTCAATCAGTGTAGATGAAGGGGAGGAATCAGGTTAATGAAGGATTTATAAGCCTTCAGACAATTGAGACTTGGATTGTGTATGTGTGCCATTCAGAGGGTGAATGGGCAAGACAAAATATTTAAGGGTCTTTGAATGAGGTATGGTAGTAGGTGCCAGGCGCACTTGTTTGAGTGTGTCAGGAACTGCAATGCTGCTGGGTTTTTCATGCTCAACAGTTTCCCGTGTATCAAGAATGGTCCACCACCCAAAGAACATACCGCCAACTTGACACAACTGTGGGAAGCATTAGAGTCAACATGGGCCAGCATCCCTGTGGAACGATTTTGATACCTTGTAGAGTCCGGCGCAACTAAATATTAGGAAGGGGTTCTTAATGTTTGGTCAACTCAGTGTATATATCTGTTTTGTTGTCATTGTCTCTATAATCCAGCTGGACAGGTTCAAGGAGCCTCCAGCATTCGGACCCATGTGTGACCTGCTGTGGGCCGACCCACTGGAGGACTTTGGCAACGAGAAAACACAAGAATACTTCGGCCACAACACAGTCAGGGGCTGCTCCTACTTCTACAGGTAAACACAGAGACACTAACACGGCAACGCACATATGCAGGCATAAACACACACACACTTCTAACGCAGGTGAGATCCAGTGTGATCTGTTGGTGTGATGTACAGGAGAAAGGTACTGGAGGTGAGATGGAGGAGGTGAAACATGTTGTACTCGTAGCTACAAGCTGATTCAGAGATCCAACAACCAAAGAAACATTGGGAATTGTGGAACAGCTGTAACACTGGCCAGTTATCTCACAGATCCACACACACAGTTTCAGCGCTAAGCCATATCCCACAATCCCTAGGGAGACTGCACCGTTCTGTTTCCATGACGACTGGCTACTACTGCCAGATTGGGGAGTGATATTAAGATACAGTGAGGGAAAGAGAGCAAGAGGGAGGGGGAGTGAGGGAGGAAAAAGAGAGGAATAAAATGAGAGAATGTAGGATTGACATGATGGATAGTTGAGACTGTTATAATATGGTGCTAAACAATATGGAGCCTACACCAGTCTCTTGAGAGAAACATACACTACCCTCCTACTAGATCTGGTTCTGCTGTTTTTATTAGGGGCTCAATAAGGACCCCTGGTGGTCATTCAATGTAAACAGTTTCAGACTATCCTTGTCTGATATAGTGCAGGGGTGTTCAGAATCAAATCTCTCTTGCTCTCATGTACACACACATTGATTCATACACAGCATAGTTTGGCTACTGTCCTATAGTGCTTGGCTACTTCACTATGATGTTTTGATTTACACAGAGAGACACTAACACTCTCTCTCTCTCGCTCTCTCTCCAGTTACCCTGCGGTGTGTGAGTTTCTACAGACCAACAACTTATTGTCTGTCATCAGAGCACATGAAGCGCAGGATTCTGGGTAAGAGAAGCTCTACTTCTTCTTGGGTCATTGACAAACTGTCATTCTTCACATGGTGAGTGACAGAGTGACATTAAAGGGCTCTAACTTAATGTATTATCTTTAAAAACATTCACCTGTCCACCCCAGTGTGTGTTGATTGATCCAGGGGTTGTTATGTCAACACAAACGATTCAGTCAACCAATACAGCAGCGCAAGGTTTCATAATCAAATCAGTCAATTTATAAACAGTTATCCATCGTCAAGGCTAATTTAACCACACAACAACCATATATTTAACCCTACACCCCTCACAGTTGAACCCCAATCTATGTAATCCTAACTCTAATCCGTATCCCAATCCCTTGACCGTTCCCTGTTCAGGTACCGGATGTACAGAAAGAGTCAGACTACAGGCTTCCCCTCCCTCATCACCATCTTCTCAGCACCTAACTACCTGGACGTCTACAACAACAAAGGTCAGGCACGCAGGCACACACAGACAGACAGACAGACAGACAGACAGACAGACAGACAGACAGACCAGTAGACTATCAGTGTGTAACAGGTCTGCCCTCTCGTTCTCTCACAGCGGCGGTTCTGAAGTATGAGAACAACGTGATGAACATCCGCCAGTTCAACTGTTCCCCTCATCCCTACTGGCTGCCCAACTTCATGGATGTCTTCACCTGGTCCCTGCCCTTRGTTGGAGAGAAAGGTGGGAAAAAACGACTACACGACTACACATATTACAAACTCCAAAAGAAACGGATTGTCTCCCACTCTGAATATGTTCTCTCTCTTATTTTGTCTCTCTCTCGCTCTTATTCTCCTTCTCTCTTATTCTCCTCCTCTCTTATTCTCCTTCGCTCTTATTCTCCTTCTCTCTTATTCTCCTTCGCTCTTATTCTCCTTCTCTCTTATTCTCCTTCTCTCTTATTCTCCTTCTCTCTTATTCTCCTTCTCTCTTATTCTCCTTCTCTCTTATTCTCCCTGTGGATGTTAAAGTTTTGATATTTTTTTCATATCCAAACCTGATGTGTATTCTCTCCAACTTTGTCCCTGACCTGTTTGGAGAGCTCTTGGTCTTCATGGTGCCGCTTGCTTTAAAAAATTTTTTTTATTAAT
>NC_036846.1:20429763-20439814 GCF_002910315.2 Salvelinus sp. IW2-2015
TTCTCTTTTATTCTCTATTCTCTGACTAACTCTCTTAACTCTCTTTCTGACTAACTATCTCTCTTATTCTCTCTCTCTGACTAACTCTCTCTCTAACTCTCTCTCTTATTCTCTTCTCTCTAACTCTCTCTCTATTCTCTCTCTCTAACTCTCTCTGACAACTCTCTCTCTTATTCTCTCTCTCTAAACTCTCTCTCTTATCTCTCTCTAACTCTCTCTCTTATCTCTCTCTCTAATCTCTCTCTTACTCTCTCTCTCTCTTATTCTCTCTCTCTGACCCTCTCTCTTATTCTCTATTCTCTCTCTAACTCTCTCTCTTATTCTCTCTTACCTCTCTCTTATTCTCTCTCTCTGACCAACCCTATCTCTTATTCTCTCTCTCTGACCAACCCTCTCTCTTATTCTCTATCTCTGAATCTCTCTCGCTCTTATTCTCTATCTCTGAGTCTCTCTCTTGACTAACTCTCTCTCTCCGGACCTTTTTTGGAACACCATTGTTTTTGTCTTACTGAGTTCAATGTCAAGGCCCAGTCTGAAGTAATCTGTGCAGGAGATCTAGGTGCTGCTGTAGGCCCTCCTTGCTGGGGACAGACGCACCAGATCATCTGCAAAAAATATACATTTTTCTTCAGAGTCTCTCATATTGACTGTGCCCCTCTCTCTCGCTCCACAGTGACAGAGATGCTGGTGAATGTTCTCAGTATCTGTTCAGATGATGAGCTCAGGAGAATGATGGAGAGGAAGAGGTCTATGATGGTAATCATATCTTTATAAATAGATATAGATAATAGAAAAAGACCTGTTACATCCCAAATGGGACACAGACACTTTGATTGGTTCCATTTTTATGTCTATTCAACCTTCCTTTTCACTTCCTTGTTATTGGTGGCCGTGTTTACTCCTCTGTGATTGGTTCCCTCCAGCCAATGCAGCGGCAGCTTAGGAAAGAGTGATCAGGAACAAGATCCGTGCCATAGGAAGATGGCCAAAATGTTCCAAGTGTGTACGGTGAGTGAGTTTGTGTGTGTGTGTATACTTTTGTGTGTACCGTGGCTTGCGCAAAGTATTCACCCCCCTGGGTATTTTTCCTATTTTGTTGCCTTACAACCTGGAATTAAAATGGATTTTTGGGGTTGTATCATTTGATTTACACACCATGCCTACCACTTTGAAGATGCAAAATATTTGTTATTATGAAACAAACAGAAATAATACCAAAAAACTGAAAACTTGAGTGTGGCAAAACTATTCACCCCCAAAGTAAATACTTTGTAGAGCCACTTATTGAATTAGGCAAGTCAGTTAAGAACAAATTCTTATTTACAATGACAGCCTAGGAACAGTGGGTTTACTGCCTTGTTCAGGAGCAGTATGACACATTTTTACCTTGTCAGTTCAGGGATTCTATCTAGCAACCTTTCGGTTACTGGCCCAACGCTCTMACCACTAGGCTACCTGCCACCTCTGCTTAGTGGTGTTGCAGACCCCGGAGCCTTTCAGAGCAGGTGTGTATATATACTGAGATCATGTGACAGATCATGTGACACTTAGATTGCACATATGTGGACTTTATATACTTTACTGTATCTAGACTTTTCTATTGTGTTATTGACTGTACATTTATTTATTCCATGTGTAACTCTGTGTTGTTGTTTGTGTCYCACTGCTTTGCTTMATCTTGGCRAGGTCGCWGTTGTAAATGAGAACTTGTTCTCAACTGGCTTACCTGGTTAAATAAAGGTGAAATAAAAAAMAATAAAATGTAACTAATAATGTGACTTCTTWAGGTAATTGGTTGCACCAGATCTTATTTYGGGCTTCATAGCAAAGGGGGTGAATACATATGCACGCACCACTTTTCAGGTTTTAATTTGTAATAATTTTTTTATAAAAGTTTTTTTTTTCATTTCACTTCAGCAATTTGGACTATTTTGTGTATGTCCATTAAATGAAATCCAAATAAAAATAAATTTAAATTACAGGTTGTAATGCAACAAAATAGGAAAAATGCCAAGGGGGAGGAATACTTTTGCAAGGCACTGTAAGTGTCCGAATGTGTGCAGGAGCATGTGAGACTGTGTATGTTCGTTTCTAATCCTATGTATGTATGTGTGTGTTTTAGGGAGGAGAGTGAGAACGTACTGACCCTGAAGGGACTGACACCCACTGGCATGCTGCCCAGTGGAGTTCTGTCAGGAGGCAAGCAGACTCTGCAGAGCGGTGAGTACACACACAGACAGACAGACAGACAGACAGACAGACAGACAGACAGACAGAACAGCAGACAGACAGACAGACAGACAAGACAGACAAGACAGACAGCACAGACAGACATCCCTCACACAACATACAACAGTACAACACTGGCCAAACAAGCCCACACACACATACACACACTGGCAAACAAGCCCACACACACATACACACTTTCTCCAACATACACATACACACATACACACTTTCTCACAATATACACATACACACACTGGCAAACAAGCCCACATACACATACACACACTGGCAAACAAGCCCACATACGACATACACACTTTCTCACACACTTTCTCTCTGTCTGCCTCTCTCTCTGTCTGCTCTCTTCTGTCCGCCTCTCTCTTCTGTCTCCTCTCTCTCTGCGTCTCTCTCTTCTCTCTCTCGCTCTCTCTCGCCTCTGCCTCTCTCTCTGCCCTGCCTCTCTCTCTGCCTCTGCCTCTCTCTCTGCCTCTCTCCCTCTGTCCTCTGCCTCTCTTTCCGTCTCTGTCTCTCTGCCTGACTGTCTCTGTCTCTCTGCTCTATTCGCTCTGCCCCTCTCTCTCTCTATCTCTCTCACTCTCTCTCTCTGCTCTCTTTCGCTCTGCCGTCTGCCTCTTTTGCTCTCTCGTCTCTGCCTCTCGTTCTCGGCTCACTCTGCCTCCTCTCGCCCGCTGCTGCCTCTCCTCGCTCTCTCACTCTGCCTTCCTCGTCTCTCGGCTCCTCTCTCTGCACTTCGCTGCTCTCTCTCTCCCTTCTCTTGCCTGCTCTCTCGCACTCTCGTTCTGCCGTCTCTCTCGTCTGCCTTGCTCTGCCTCTCTCTCGCTGATCTGCTCTGGCTCTGCCTCTCTCTTGCTGCCTCTCTCTCGCTCTCTACGCTCTGCCTCTCTCTTCCTCTCTCTGCCTCTCTCGTCTATCCTCTATTCCATGTTCGTCCTCTGTCAATCACTCCGTCACTCCTCACCTCACTACAACTGATAGTACTAATAGCCTGGTATATTGTGTGAGCTAACGCTAGCTAATGAACGTGCTAAACACCAGACACCCCTCAGCACTGAAGGCTGCAATGCTGCTGTGAGGGTTTTGCATGAATAACCCTCACCCTCCCTCTCTCTCTCTCTCTCTCTCTCTCTCTCCTCTCTCTCTCTCTCTTCTCTCTCTCTCTCTCTCTTCTCTCTTCTCTCTCTCTCTCTCCTCTCTCTCTCAGCTACCATTGAGGCCATTGAAGCCATCGATCTCTTGAGGACTCAGAAGGTAAATTCCCCTCATTCATCGACAATTAGAGTGAGTGTGTGTGGTGAAGAGCATGAAAAGAGGGGATGAGGCATGGCGACCCATCTACGCCATACACTTACCACACAATGCATTGAGCTCTTCTAAACAACTGCTCATGTGAAGCATGACTCTTTCTTCTCTGCTCACACACACACACACTCCCCCAGACACACACACACAAATTGCCTCACACACACTTCCCTCAGACACACAACACACACACACCACTGCTCACACAGACTTCCCCCAGACACACTCCACACAGGCAACACACACTCCACACACACCACCACCACAGTACGACAAATGACTAATCAGGAGTGTGTGTCGGCTGGAGAGGAAATCTGACCCTACGATAACCAATATCGTCCCACATCGCAATACACGTCCCTACACAATATACATTCATCCTAAGCAATACACCGTCCCTACACAAATACACAGATACCTACAACAATTCGTCCCTACACAAATACCCGTCCCTACACAAATACACCGTCCCTACACAAATACATCATCCCTACTACAAAATACACACACACACACCACCAAATAGCAATCATCCCTACACAAATTACATCTCCTACACAAATACATCATCCTACACAAATACACCTCATCTACACAATACATATCCCTACACAATATACATCATCCCTACACAAATACACCGTACCCTACACAATACATCATCCTACACAAATACATCATACCTACACAATACCTCTCCCTACACAAATACATTCATCCCTACACAAATACTCTCCTACACAAATACATCATCCCTACACAAATAACAAAAATCCACTCAAATAAAATCCCCGTCCCTACACAAATACATCACCCTACATACAAATACAATCATACCTACACAAATACATCAATCCTACACAAATACAATCATCCTACACTCAAATAATCATCTCCCTACACAAATACACTCGTCCTACACAAATACATCATCCCTACACCAAATACAATCAATACACAACAAATAAATCATCCCTACACAAATGCAAACCGTCCCTACACAAATACATCATACCTACACAAATACATCATCCCTACACAATACAACCGTCCCTAACACCAACTACTCAAACTCCTACACAAAATCACATCACCTACACTAACACATACCTCGTCCCTACACAAAACACATACCTACGTCATACACAAATACACGTCTACCTCACAATACTCACCTCCCTAACCCAAATACATCATCCCCTACACAAAACCCTCCGTCCCCTAACACAATAATACCATCATACCCCTACCACATATACATCATCCGCATACTACACAAATACATCATCCCTAACAAAACAATCACATCCCCTACACAAGATCACATCAACTCTACCACACAATACCATCACCTACACAAATACATCAACCATACACAAATACTCATCCTCCCAAATACCACTCCTACACAAATACATCATCCCTACACATAAAACATCACCCTACAACAGAATACAATCATCCCTACACCAAATACTCAGTACCTACATCAAATACATCATCCCTACACAAGATACATCATCCCTAATCACCAAATACACTCCATTCCCCTACACAACTCACAACTCATCTACCACACCAAATACAGTCACCTACACAAATACATCACCCCTTACACAATATAACATCATCCTCCTACAACAAATACACCGTCCTACACAAATACATCATCCTACACAAATACATCATCCTACAACAATACATCCACTACAAAACACCGTCCCTCACACCAAATACATCATCCCTAACACACAATACATCATACCTACCACAAATACATCAATACCTACACCGAACCTCTGCTCATTTCGGTTTGGTACCACGAACATTGTCTGTGTGGAGCCTGTGGAGTTTTGCATTGGAAATGTGATGTTCCAAAAAAACACAAGACCACTACAGTCTTTATGTCGACTGTCAGTCGGCAGTAGGCTACTGTTGATGGAATGGAATTTCAGTGTACCTCCTGAATTGACTGGAATTGAAATGGAATTCACCTCAACCCTGGTAGCAAGTGCACCGTAACTACATTGTGTGTGTATTACACGAGCGTGAGTATATGTGTGTGTGTGTATTAGATGAGTCTGTAACTGAGTTGTGGTCTGCCTCCCCAGCGATCCGAGGCTTCTCTCCTCAACATAAGATCAATAGCTTTGCGGAGGCCAAGGGTCTGGACCGGATCAACGAGCGCATGCCCCCTCGGCGTGACGCCGTCAACAGTGTGGGTGTCTCCATGGGCCGCATGAACATGGGGGAGCCCAACGGCACCGACAACAACAGCAATATACAGTGATGCACACACACACATTTATACATAAACACTAATACACACACTTAGATATAAAGTACATACCCACACATACACACATTTGACTTACACACTTAAAGTAAAACACACTTACGGTAAACACATACTTAGACATACACTTAAACAGGGATCATACAGAACACACAGTAAACATATAGATCTACACGTATACACTAATGGTACACACACCATCCTCCTCCCCCTACCCTGGCCTGTTGCTCCCCAGCCCTTCTCTCTACCCGTGTGACAAGACTGTGCCATGGATGGATCAGACCTCCTATTYGACAAACTGTACTGCAGGTTCCATCACTCCCCGACCTGGTCACACACTACTACAGACCCCTGACCACCTGACCACACTACACTACGGAACACTCTACTGGACGTTCTGGAACACTCCAATGCAAAACAAAGAGCTACTGTTCTGTTCTAATTGTGTAGTGGGGCTGACTGGGTGACAGATGTTACCTTTCTGTTGTGTTGGGGGCAGAGGGAGGGTGGGGCTGACTGGGTGACAGATGTTACCTTTCTGTTGTGTTGGGACAGGGGAAGGGTGGGGATTGGGGAGTGAAGGCATGTAGGTGAGAGGTCGACGGGAGCTGAGGTGGCATGCGGGGGAGGTACTACCTGTCCGTGATTTACAGTTTCCTCTTCTCAWTTTAAAACAGGAAGTTGTGTCAGCCCTGTCGGTGGTTTACTTCATTCATTTTATTTTATAAGATATCTAGATAGGGTGATGGATAGTTGTCATGGCGTCTGTGAGTTTATTTGTGTATGCGTTTGCATCTGCGTGTGAAATTTGAATGCCATTTTCATCTGCAAACATACATGGTAGTGCTTTCGAATATGTTTTGCTACTAGTACTATATYATAATAACAGGACATTGAAATTAAACATACTATTTATTAACTTCAAGGAAAAGGTYAAGTTGTCACAAGGTTCAAAATGCAGTCTTATTACCTGAGTGTTCTCCATCTTATTAAGCCAATATGCTCCACTGGCCAGTTAGCCAGTGCTGAGGTGGCACACAGAGTTCACAGTACACTCACTACACCCCAGGTAGACACGGCCTCTAAAGTCAGATAAACAAAACTGACCGTTCATCACATTTAGGGGCAATGTCTGTCTGTTCCACTCTTATGTTCTATTGCTGCCAAGTCAGATGATTTCCAAAACTGATCTTATTTCAGTTTTAAGGACACCTTTTTACCACTTTTACATATTTTACTTGCTGGGACTATCTACACTTTTATGTTCTATTGCTYCCAAGTCAATCATAGAAATAGAAKGCATAGAATGGACACCTGTATGTTTGTTGGCATGCAATCAGAATCAGCAATGAGTGAAGTCTGTTCTATGCATTCCATTTCTATGGTGCTGTCCAGTAGCCTATAACCTGTGTCGGCTGTACTGGAGTAAGTCCCTATATATGCTGTTTTGTTCTACTTTGAAAATGAAATGGTGTTTTTGGCTGAGTGTGAACAGTGACTAACAGAAGGTTATTTCTGTTATTTATTTGTAAAGCATTTATAAACGCATCAGTGCATGCAATTAAGTTATTTGATAATAATAATGTGAAATTCTATTTGTGCCGTGTTTCAGTATGGTAAGTTATTTTTTATCTTCTTGCTTCAAATGAACTAAGGGATGATATTTATTTGTGAAAAAAACATTTTCCAGTTTTTATTTTATTTTGGGGATTTTGTTTTTTATTTCATTTGAGGTTTTTCATGACTGTATTATGAGTTAATGTATTATTTTATTTTGATGCTGTACAGACTAGACGTTTGTATGAGGTGCCATGCGTTGTGACTCTATCGCTCCTCTCTGATGTGCAGGAGTTATTTTGAAACCTACACTTAGAAAAAAGGGTTCCAAAACGGATCTTCGGTTGTCCCTATAGGAGAACCCTTTTCGGTTCCAGGTGGAACCGTTTTTGCTTCCAGGTAGAACTCTTTTGGGTTCCATGTAGAACCCTCTGTGGAAAGGGTTCTAAATGGAATTCAGAAGGGTTCTACCTGGAACCAAAAAGGGTTCTTCAAAGGGTTCTCCTATGGGGACAGCCAAAGAACCCTTTTAGGCACTAGATAGCACCTTTTTTTCTAAGAGTGTACAATAGTGTGAATGAATAACCGTACTATAAAAAGACACAGACTTACATTCAGGCAGCCAAAGCATGATTGCATGGTAAACTCATCTGTAAAAGCAGACACAGTTACAGAAGTTGTCTCAAACATTTTAAAGGAAAAGTGTATTCTCTAATCATAATTCTTAAATTATATTCTTGTTATTTAATATTATTATTATTATATTTATGATTAACATTATTCTTAAGCTCTCTGCTAATTGCTCTTGCGTTTTGCTGATCCTTGTTTGGTCTCATTGTGCTTTATTTTGAGAGGTGAACTTACCGGAGACCTCGTGCCATATAGTTTGTGCCATGGTTCTCTCTCGGACTCCCTTATTACACAAACTGTAAGCATGCCCCATGGGACAAACCACTTTTTTACTCTTGAATAAAATATGCATGAACCTTTGGCATACTTCTGTTTATGGCCTGTCTCACYTCAGAGTTAGACGTTCATCCATGTTTCTCACACATCAAATGTCGAAGTGGTTCCAGTTCCAAATGTCAAAGTGTTTAAGGTCAGGCATTAACTCTGAATTTGAACGGTTTCTATTGCTGGATTCGAACATGCAACCTTCTGAAACAGAGGCAGATGCTTACGCATCCCCATGCACAACGCCCTACCGAAACCTKCTTGAAGGTAACAGTGTTCACTGTTGCCCCTAGTGGCCGGTTTCCACGTCATCTCCCGACCTCCTCAGACATGGATGGATGTCGAATACTGACTTTTATCACGGCTGATCTGGCTGGTTCATTAACTCCTTCATACAAGACAAACGCTACAGAAACGCAACCACATCGCGAACACACACACACCACACCACACACACATCACAGACACACACCACACACACACACACACACACACGACACACACACACACACACACACACACACACAACCACACAACACACACCAACACACACACAACAGACACACAACCACTTCACACACACACAGCCCACACACACAACACACACACGGTGCCAAAGGCTCTTTCTGACATAATAGGGGCGGGTTCCAATCCATCAAGAGGATACATTTCAATTTGATTCATGAATTAGACATTTGCTTTATTTTCTCGGAAAAGAGGAAAACAAGTTCAATATACTCCAGCCATGATCACCTTGTCGCTGTAGCTTCATTCACCTCAGGCAATAGGGGATTTAACATTCTACAAACACGTCATACAACAATTAGCCTGCTACGCACTAGCTCAGCACCGGGATTAGAACTATAGTTTAGTTTAATGTCAAGTCAAACAGCAGTTACATAGACAATACCATCTAGTACAGCTGTCTTTAGCTACCTCTGCAATGTGTTGAGAAAAAGTCCTGCCGTTTCATGCAGCTGCGTCGATGAGGCTCTCTACAGAGAGGAAGAGGCTAAATGAGAGGTTTCATTATCACCAAAATCCGACCAAAATGATCCGACCAAAATGATCCCAATGKGTTTCTATGGGGTTATTTTGGAACTAAACTTGTCGCCTGCCTTCGCACCTTTGGGAAGACTCCCGTTGTTAGGYCGGAGACATACYTGTAAGCYTTTCGTCATTGTATACAGATCTCTGTTCTCCACAAACCCAGCTGGTTGCCAGCCACACAAACAGCCTTCCCCTCCCGCTCCCAAGTGTCCGCATGGTATTCAAATCAGACCAGCTGACACTGATAAACTGCATTTACCTTTTAATCGGGATTGGAATGATTTTAGTTGCCTATTTTAAATTGTTTGTGTTGAGCTAGTGTATGGCAATACCCAATTGACACCCCTGCTTAATATTCATCTCATACAGAAGTCCACACCTGGATAGGTACTGTACTTGCTGTGATGTTCTGTGTAATAACACACTTATAAGGTTTGAGTAGACTGGAGAGAGGTGGGTTGACTGAAACTTGTTAAATCACTTCCCGAACAGGTTATCATAAGAACACATACTGTATGGTTAATCAGAGACGTGGCAGCTGTAGCAGTATATTTAAACAGTGATAAATCGGGTTGTAAAAACACCCATGCCTCTTCCTCCACTCCCTGTTCCACTACTGTTACCTATTACAGTACATCAACC
>NC_036846.1:20444386-20464951 GCF_002910315.2 Salvelinus sp. IW2-2015
TAACCAATCTGTTCCACTACTGTTACCTATTACGTACATCAACCCTCTGTTCCACTACTGTTACCTATTACAGTACATCAACCTCCTGTTCACTACTGTTACCTATTACAGTACATCAACCCTCCCTGTTCCACTACTGTTACCTATTACAGTCATCAACCCCTCCTGTTCACTACTGTTACCTATTACAGTACATCAACCCTCCTGTTCCACTATGTTACCTATTACAGTACATCAACCCTCCTGTCCACTACTGTTACCTATTACAGTAACATACCCCTCCCTGTTCCACTACTGTTCCTATTACAGTACATCACCCCTCCCTGTTCACTACTGTTACCTATTACAGTACATCAACCCCTCCTGTTCACTACTGTTACCTATTACAGTAATCAACCCTCCCTGTTCCACTACTGTTCCTATTACAGTACATCAACCCTCCTGTTCCACTACTGTTACCTATTACAGTACATCAACTCCCTGTTCCACTACTGTTACCTATTACAGTACATCAAACCCCTCCCTGTTCACTACTGTTACCTATTACAGTAATCAACCCCCTGTTCCACTACTGTTACTATTACGTACATCAACCCCTCCTGTTCACTACTTGTTACTATTACAGTACATCAACCCCCCTGTTCCACTACTGTTACCTATTACAGTACATCAACCCCTCCTGTTCCACTACTGTTTACTTAACAAGTACTCAACCATCCCTGTTCCACTACTGTTACCTATTACAGTACATCAACATCCCTGTTCACTACTGTTACCTATTACAGTACATCAACCCTCCCTGTTCCACTACTGTTACCTATTACAGTACATCAACCCTCTGTTCACTACTGTTACCTATTACAGTACTACACTCCTGTTCCACTACTGTTACTATAAGTACATCAACCCTCCTGTTCACTACTGTACCTATTACAGTACATCAACCCTCCTGTTCCACTACTGTTACCTATTACAGTACATCAACCCTCCTGTTCACTACTGTTACTATTACAGTACATCAACCCTCCTGTTCCACTACTGTTACCTATTACAGTACATCAACCCTCTCTGTTCCACTACTGTTACCTATTACAGTACATCAACCCCTCTCTGTTCCACTACTGTTACCTATTACAGTACATCACCCTCTGTTCCATACTGTTACCTATTACAGTACATCACCCTCCTGTTCACTACTGTTACTATTACAGTACATTCACTCCCTGTTCCACTACTGTTACCTATTACAGTACATCAACCCTCCCTGTTCCACTACTGTTACTATTACAGTACATCAACCCTCCTGTTCACTACTGTTACCTATTACAGTACATCAACCCTCTTGTTCCACTACTGTTACCTATTACAGTCATCAACCCTCCTGTTCCTACTGTTACCTATTACAGTACATCAACCCTCTCTGTTCACTACTGTTACCTATACAGTACATCAACCCTCTTGTTCCACTACTGTTACCTATTACAGTACATCAACCCTCCTGTTCCACTACTGTTACCTATATCAGTAACATAACCCTCCTGTTCCACTACTGTTACCTATTACAGTACATCAACCCCTCTCTGTTCCATACTGTTACCTATTACAGTACATCAACCCTCTGTTCCATCCTGTTACCTATTACAGTACATCAACCCTCTCTGTTCCACTACTAGTTTACCTATTACAGTACTCAATCTCTCGAAGCAATCGTTATGTGTGGGATATATTGCCTCTTGTAAACTGAAACTGAAACTATTACCCAAATTTGTATAACACAAAGGGAGGCAGGGAGAGAGTGAGAAAACAAGTGGAAAATGAGAGGGAGAAGTGCTAGCTCTGATTTATAATCTCTATTCATCTGATTTCCTATCAACACACATCTATTTTAATCTCTTTCAATCTGGAATTGTCTCTGTTGTTCTGTATTCTGGAACTGGGATCATTCAAAACAGAAAAAGGTAAGCCTCAACAGATAAGCTACATGAAAAATATKAAATAAATCATGTTTTCTGCATTTCAACTGGACCTTCAAATGATTCAGTGTCTAGATCTGAATATAGGATAGCAATTCCCTCATTGAGATATGTATTTATTGTGTATATATGAATGAATGCTCTTTAATTACCTTACTTTTATTTCTTATTCTTATCCGTATGTTTTTAAACTGCATCGTTGGTTAGGGGTTCGTAAGTGAGCGTTTCACTGTGAGGTCTACACCTGTTCTATTCGGCGCATGTTACTAATACAATTTGATTTGATTTGAATCAGTGATAGTCTCCAAATGTAATATGTGGTATAAGAATGTAGTCATTGAGATTATGTATGTATTGTGGGTCGTTTTCACTACTCTGAAGTGCACAGGTAACATCAGGGCACCATTTAATAGTTCATGGGTTTTACTGGACTATAATTCTTATTTCCTTCAATCTAATTCTAATATAAAGATGGTCRTCTTCCTTCCCACTTGATACAATGCAAAGCAAAGCAGGCTGAGGGTTTCTCTTAAAGAGATACTTTGGGGTTTTGGCAATGAGGTCCTTTATCTACTTCCCCAGAGTCAGATGGACTTGTGAATTAATTGAACATTTGCTTTTTTTTTTATTTTTAGCAGATTTCATATGGCAGGTATAGAGTCGAGCAAGTTAGAGGAATTTAGGTAGTTTTACAAGCCAGTGCTAACTAGCCTTAGTGCAACGACTGGAATTCTATGGGTGTTATTGCACTAACGCTAGTTAGCATTGGCTAACTACTACTACTACTACTACTGTACCTCTAACTTCCTTCATACTGGACACAGAGACATAAAAATGGTATCCACGAGTTCATCTGAGTCTGGCAAGTAGATAAAGGGCCTCATTGCAAAAATCTCAAAGTATTCCTTTAAGTAGATTAGCCATATTATTTTATTAACGATAGTCATATTCCCAGTCTTCCCCCATGCAGGCATGCACTGGCCAATTGTACGAATTGCTCACCTGTAGTTGACTTGAGGACCAGAAGATCAGGCTTTCCATTGTGTAGTAATGTGAGAATGTGTCTTTGATTGCTATGCCAACATTGCACAATACTGGACAAGGAAAAGATAAACAACGTGTTTGACTTTATAAACTTAAATCGGGTGCTGGATCCTGATATATTATCCAAAGACCAGAAATAGGACAGCACTCCGGTAAATAAACTTAAATTGACATACAGTATGAGCCCTTCTTCAGCGTGCAAGGCAATGGCAATCAATGTCACAACAAGAAGACCTCACAGGTGGGCATATTTCTAAATTCACAGTCAGTATTGGCCCAATCAAGAGATCCCAGCAGAGAGAGAGCTGTGGGGGAAACATGACAATGTKAGAAAAATACATAGTATCACGGCTCAGGCTAAGACCCAGATGCAGACACAGGAGGCGGATAGTACGAGTCTCAGAGTTTATTATAGTACAAGGGGCAGGCAAAAGGTAAGTCAAGGCAGGCAAAAAGTCCCAATTCCAGAGTCATGCAGGATCAGGACAGGCAGAAAGGTTAGAATTGGAAAGACTAGGAAAACAAAAACTAGAGCACAGGAAACACGGGAACACGCTGGTAGGACTTGATGGGACAAGACGAACTGGCAACAGACAAACAGTATATATGCACAAGGGATAATGGGGGGAGATGGGAGACACCTGGTGCGGTCTGGAGACAAGCACGAAGACAGGTGAAACAGATCAGGGTGTGACACAGACACACAATACAATTACATTAGGATGTCATTACCAAAGTGTTTGGCCTATTGATAACATACTACAAACAACAAGAAAAATAACATTCCTCATTAAGGCCTGCCGGGGCAAGTGTGCACAAGCGGTCTATCCAATAGGTCTCTCTTTAGAYAAGTAGTTTATCCCTATCTCCTCCCCTTCATGGCCTTCACCAATTCAATGCCCATATAACGCAAGYCACTTAGTTCATGATTATGGCTGTTGAAATGCCTGACAACCTTTCAAGAAGTTGTGAAAATGACAAAAGGAACAGGTGTTTWCTGATTATTTTGATGTTATATCTCTCATACTTAGTCATGTTGCTGTTATGTCTGTTCCTCAGATGCAACAGTTGGGAGGGGAGGAGAGTCTGGTCCCTCAGCCTCGTGGGAGTCTACACAAAGCCGGTGCGATAGGATTGGCTACCGTGGTGATGACGGCCATCTTGGTTTTGGAGCCTGAGAGCTTCTTCAGACACGTTGCAGCAGCGATACTCATCCTGACTGTGGGGCCCTCGCTGCATGGAGTGTTTCTCCTCTTAGAGGAATGTCTTCATCATGCAACTACCCGGTGAGGGAACTTAACTTCCATACTCATAGTCATACTCATACTCACAAAACATGGTAGCCAAATAAATAGATCAATATTTACATATTACCTGCCTCCCTCTCTACCTCTCCTTCTCTCCTTCTCTCACCCCTCTATCTACCCAGGTACCGTGGTGGGAGGCTGGGTCAGARGGTGACAGCCTGTGTGGGTGTGTATACTCTCCTGGGTGTGGGGTTGGCAGTGCTGCTGTTGGGCCTGACCGAGCCACAGCCCTGGAGAGACCAGTGGAGCATGGTGATCTTGGCCTGTGGCCTCTACCCTCTACTCAAAACCCTGGGAGTACTGGTGAGATAACAAGAGCCTGATCTGGAACTCTCACACACAATATGAACCAACACAGGACCCTGTGTGTCTCCAGCAGGGTTGGGGTGAATTCCATTTAAATTCCATTAAATTCAGGATGTACCCTGAAGTTCCAATTCTAGTTATTTTGAATGCTTTACAATGAGGACAATTTGGAATTGGTATTAGTTTTACTGTCTGCATTGACTGGAATTGAAATGGAATTAAACCCAACCCTGGTCTCAAGGATGGTTTTAATCATCAGTCTGGTGTGGGTCTCCAAACCCTCTCCTTTAAGCCACTAATAACATAGTTTAGCTTCCTGAAGCCAATTATACYGAACGATACTGTAGCTTACATGCTGCTGTAAAATGCTGACTGTGTGTTAGTGTGATTCTTGTTAGCTCACCAGAGTTGGGGTTTTTGATTGCTCATCATGGTTGTGGTTTCAGTAAATCCCAGTAAATATTTGTATACCAGATTCCCTGCATGTCTGCATGTGAGTAATTCTGGTTATTTCCCGGTTGTTGTTTCTCTCTCCCATATCCAGGGTCCGTCTGAAGTGGAAGTGTCAGAGATTTGTGAGGAGAGGAAGATGAACGTGGCTCATGGCCTGGCTTGGTCTTTCCACCTGGGCTACCTCAACCTGGTGTTGCCTCGTAAGTAGACTACCATTAGCTCAAACACAAAGAAAATCATAACCTCTGGATTTGATGTTGATTAATCACAACGAACAGTCAGAGAGAAGGCTGTACTTKTTTTTACAGGGGCATTTATTAAGCTTTTTTCTGTAACGTAACAAATACTGTATCATGTCAGCTGTGTGTATTCGTTTATCTGTATTTTTGTGGTAGGGTTGGAGGGTTCTATATCAGAATTCCGTGCCTCACACACGGCAGGTCCGTTTGAGACCAGGGGTTCCAGAAAGCTCCTAATCCTCCTCCCTCTCAACGCCAACATCGCTCACAAGCTGGAGGATGAAGACACCAACATCCGTTTCTATGACAACCTCCCTAACACAGAGATCGACAGAGCAGGGGTCAGGGGGCGTGTCTACAAGCACAGTGTCTACAGCCTATTGGACGAGAATAGACAGGTAGGTAGGGATTACCTTACAGTCACCTTCTCAAACACTATCCCAAAGTGAAATGCATTACACTGGCACCACCATGTGGTCAAATAGTGAATCAACAGTGAGTGGTTAAAAAGCTCTGGAAAATACAAAAATAATGTGGAAAAGCCCAACACGTGCACACGTGGCCAAATGTGCACAATCTATAAACCCATTTGCAGATTTTTTGGGTTGTTGCACTGAATTGCCTAATCCCAGTATTCCCTGTTTGTGTGTGTGTGTGTCAAATCAAATGTTATTTGTCACATGTGCCGAATGCAACAGGTGTAGACCTTACAGTGAAATGCTTACTTACAAGCCCTTATTTGTTTTATTTTTGTTCAATTTAAAAAAAAAATATTCTGGAAAGTATTTACTAAAATGAACTGAAGCAAGATTTTATTTGTTGAACAAATTAAAAAAATTAAGGAGCAACAATAAAATAACAYWYGCGAGGCTTTATACAGGMGGTACCGGTACAGAGTCAATGTATGTGGGCATCAGTTAGTCGAGGTAATTGAGGTAATATGTACATGTAGGTAGAGGTAAAGTGACAATYCATAGATAATAAACAGAGAGTAGCAGCAGTGTAAAAATGCGGGTGGGTGGGGACAATGCAAAAAGTCTGGGTAGCCATTTGATTAGCTGTTCGGGAGTCTTWTGGCTTGGGGGTAGAAGCTGTTAAGAAGCCTTTTGGAACTAGACTTGGCGCTCCGGTACCGCTTGCCGTGCAATAGCAGAGAGAACAGTCTATGACTGGGATGGCTGGTGTCTTTGACAATTTTTGGGGCCTTCCTCTGWCACCGCCTGGTATAGAGGTCCTGGATGGCAGGAAGCTTGGTCACAGTGATGTACTGGGCCATACGCACTACCCTCTGTAGTGCCTTGCGGTCGGAGGCCGAGCTGTTGCCATAGCAGGTGGTGATGCAACCAGTCAGGATGCTCTCGATGGTGCAGCTGTGTAACTTTRTGAGGATCTGAGGACCCATGCCAAATCTTTTCAGTCTTCTGACGGGGAATAGGTGTTGTCATGCCCTCTTTACAACTGTCTTGGTGTGTTTGTGGGAGAGGTTGTTATCCTGGCACCACACTGCCAGATCTCTGACGTCCTCCCTATAGGCTGTATTATTGTTGTCTGTGATCAGGCCTACCACTGTTGTGTCGTCGGAAAACTTAATGATGGTGTTAGAGTCGTGCRTGGCCATGCAGTCATGTGTGAACAGGGAGTACAGGAGGGGACTGAGCACGCACCCCTGAGGAGGCTCTGTGTTGAGGATCAGCGTGGCAGATGTGTTACCACCTGGGGGCGGSCCGTCAGGAAGTCCAGGATCCAGTTGCAGAYGGAGGTGTTTAGTCCCTGGGTCCTTAGCTTAGTGATGAGCTTTGAGGGAACTATGGTGTTGAACGCTGAGCTGTAGTCAATGAATAGCATTCTCACGTAGGAGTTCCTTTTGTCCAGGTGGGAAAGGGCAGTGTGGAGTTCAATAGAGATTGCATCATCTGTGGATCTGRTGGAGCGGTATGCAAATTGGAGTGAGTCTAAGGTTTCTGGGATAATGGTGTTGATGACCAGCCTTTCAAAGCACTTCATGGCTACAGATGTGAYTGCTACGGGTCGGTAGTCATTCAGGCTGGTTACCTTGGTGTTCTTGGGCACAGGGACGATGGTGGTCTGCTTGGAACATGTTGCTATTACGGACTCYGTCAGGGACAGGTTGAAAATGTCAGTGAAGACACTTGCCAGTTGGTCAGCGCATACTCAGAGTAGACGTCCTGGTAATCCGTCTGTCCCTGCGGCCTTGGGAATGTTGACCTGTATAAAGGTCTTACTTACATTGGCTACGGAGAGCGTGATCACAAAGTCGTCTGGAACAGCTGATGCTCTCACGCATTTTTCAGTGTTGCTTGCCTCGAAGCGAGCATAGAAGTAATTTAGCTCGTCTGGTAGGCTTGTGTCACTGGGCAGCTCACGACTGTGTCAGGATTTGGCCAGGATTGTTCCGGTTTTGGCCACTAGATGCCCCCATTGTGCTTTTTTGACCCTTTTTGTGTTCCCTTGTTTCCAGTTATTATTTGCACCTGTGCCTCGTTTCCCTTGAATGTATTTAAACCCTTAGTTTTTCTCAGTTCTTTGCTCTGTGTTTGAATGTTAGCACCCAGCCCTAGCGATGCTGTGAACATTTGTTGCTCCAGTTGGACTCTCTTGTGGTACTCTGTTTTTGTTCTCGTTTATTTATTTTTGATTATCTTTTGAGGCTTTTTCCTGCTGTTCCTACCACCTTGTGGATTTACCTTTTGACTTGGAGGATTACCTTTTTCTCTTGGAATTACTTTTGACGTTGTGGATTTATATTTTTGCCTGAAGAACTTTCCTTTTTACTTTATTAAAAAACAGTCTCAAGTACTGCTGTGTCTGCCTCATCTTCTGGGTTCTGCCGACTATTAGTGGCTCAGTTTGCTAAGTGACTGTTTCTCACACCGGAGACCCGAGTTCGTAACCGGGTCCTGACAGACTGTGCTTCCCTTTGATGTCTGTAATAGTTTGCAAGCCCTGCCACATCCGACGACTGTCGGAGCCGGTGTAGTACGATTCAAACTTAGTCCTGTATTGATGCTTTGCCTGTTTGATGGTTCGTCAGAAGGCATAACAGGATTTCTTATAAGCGTCCGGTTAAAAATCCCGCTTCTTGAAAGCAGCAGCTCTACACTTTAGCTCAGTGTGGATGTTGCCTGTAATCCATGGCTTCTGGTTGGGGTATGTACGTACAGTCACTGTGGGGACGACGTCATCGATGCACTTATTGATGAAGCCAGTGACTGATGTGGTGTATTCCTCAATGCCATCGGCAGAATTCCGAAACATATTCCAGTCTGTGCTAGCAAAACAGTCCTGTAGCTTAGCATCTGCGTCATTTGACCACTTCCTTATTGAGRGAGTCACTGGTACTTCCTGGTTTAGTTTTTGCTTGTAAGCAGGAATCAGGAGGATAGAGGTCTGTTTGTTATGTGTGTGTTTGTCTGTAGGCCCATCACTGTGTGGTGGAGTATGCCACCCCTCTGCTGACACTGTATAAGATGTCTCAGGAGAGTAGTGCAGGGTTTGGGGAGAGGGACAGGAGAGAGCAGGTGCTGRTGTTCTACAGGACTCTACAGGACATACTGGACCGCTCACTGGAGTGCAGGAACCGCTACCGACTCATCCTGCTCAACGGTTAGATGTCTGTCTTTCCGTCCGTTTGTCCGTGTGTCCGTCTGTCTGTCTGTCCGTCCGTCACTCTTTCTGTCTCTCGTAATATAAGATAGAATGTCCTCCTATGTGCCTAATATTATGACCTATGAACCCTATGTAATTTCTACTTCTTGTAGATGAGCATGAGGATGACCCTCACTTCCTGTCCAAGGCCATTCTGAAGAACCTGGATCAGCAGGAGAAKGAAGAGTTCTATGTTCTCCCTGTCAACCCTCAGCCTGAGGTGGACCACCCACTCATCCCTCCCGCCACGATCTGCATAGATGACATGCACCAAATTGAGCCAATGAGCAGTGTGCCATCACTGATGATCAGTCATGACATGCCACGTACACTCAGGGAACCAGTTGAGAACTCAGACATCCTTTCTCCATATGATGGGACAGGTGTAAGGAGATAAACACTCACTTAAATTTTAGTAGATGCTCTTATCCAGAGCAATTTACAGGAGCAATTAGGGTTAACTGCCTTGCTCAAGGGCACATTGACAGATGGTCATATTTTTGTTAGTTTACTATGTTTGTTCGTTTACTATAGTTAAACACGGGATGTTCGGGTTCTCAATGCAAAAAAAGTATATTATTATACAACAGAATTAGTTAAGGAAATTGAAAACAGTAGAAATACAATATATCCTGAATTGCTTAACTGAATATGAATGCTAGGTAATATATGTCAAGGAATTTAGGTTGCTACTGGTGTGTAGCTGTTTTTTTTAAACAGGATATTGTTAATTGTGTAATACAGTCCTATATTGGCTGTAACATTTAGTGTTGTTTTTCTGTGATCATTTTGTGTGTCATGTATGCAGAACTYATGTAGGCATATAATAACAACCCCGCTTATTCCTCACATTGCCTGCATGTTGTTCTATACTCTCCTAAACTCTGTAATTTATCTGTCCGTACTCTGTGTACACCGCTATGATGGATTTACATTGTTTGCACAGACGGAATGTGCATGCTTGAACCATGGTGTGAAGTAAACAGAGATAGAGAGCGAGAGAGATCCCATCTTTGCATGCCTGGCCGGAGCTAGGGAGTGAGCTGAGAGCTGAGCCTGGGCTGATCATTCAGAGGAGAACAGAGCCTGAGCCACAAGTTATCAGGCATGTTATCTAGCTATAGTCAGTACCATAGAAATATAATGAATTGAATGGGCTTGGACGTTCTAACCCTGGCAATTTGACTGGTAAACTCATGGGTACACTCACAATGGCTGCCTGGTTTTGAGATGTGATAATTTTCATGGTATTTTGGAATGTTCTATCAACTGATGCTGGATTGCCATGGTAATGTAGAATGTTCATTAAAGTAATGCTAACTGATGTGGCACATGCAATGGAATGTATTTTTTGTAATGCCAGTTGAATTGACTCAACAAATCACATCACAGATTGAAGGGTACACTTCTTGCTTTTACTTCCTGGCATGGGTCTAGGTCGAAAACATACAGGTTAAGACAACAAGGTCACACATCTGGGACCAGCACCATTGCTAACTAGCATAGCTGGTCCCATTGTTGCAAAGAGTTATAAAATATTATACAACGGGTGGGTCTAATCCCGAATGCTGATTGGTTAAAACCGCATTCCAGCCGGTGTCTATTACACAAGTTACCACCGGCTAAATCTATGACGTTAAAATGCCTATTTACTCTTTTCCATCTGACTGCGCAATCCACTGTCTAATCAGCCCAGCCAAGGAATTTATAAACTTGAACTCCACTATAAAAAGTATCTAGGGCAATGTGGAGTGCAATAGAGATGGCATCATCTGTGGATCTGTTAGGGTGGTATGCAAATTGGAGTGGGTCTAGTGTTTCTGGGATAATGGTGTTGATGTGAGCCATGACCAGCCTTTCAAATCACTTCATGGCTACAGACGTGAGTGCTAGGGTCGGTAGTCATTTAGGCAGGTTACCTTAGTGTTCTTGGGCACAGGGACTATGGTGGTCTGCTTGAAACAGGTTGGTATTACAGACTCAGACAGGGAGAGATTGAAAATGTCATTGAAGACACTTGCCAGTTGGTCAGCGCATGCTCGGAGTACACGTCCTGGTAATCCGTCTGGCCCTGCGTCCTTGTGAATGTTGACCTGATGATAGACCATGCCTGAGCTAGGAAGCAGGTGACTGAGTCTGGGACTGGTCTGGGTGTTCTGGACTGACTTTGAATAGATATGAGCAGTTTCAGAGTGTCTCAACCACTGAATATGCTTGGAGGATAAAACGTTGTGACAGAAATAGGGCACATACATGGTGCATTTGATTAATTTACTTAATTAGGTAAATCATTTGAGAACCTGTGAATACCTGTTCTCAATCTGATGAGGAAGCTGATATCTGTGAGCAAACACACACAAACATGGACACGCGCACTCACACACAAACACATGGGAAATGCAAGCAGAGTGGCTGTCTGCATCAGCCTAGCCAGACACAGTGGTAAGCCCCACAGACCAACACATATGTGGTTTCCCTTCACTTCCATAGAAAGACAGCAAACTCCCTCTTTACTGGTCTGATGTCATAATGGTAGCCAGATCCTCACATGATCTGGGCAGGGCTGAAGATGATAGGCTGGTGTACAGGTATAGTCACAAAGGGGAAAAGTCCCTTTCTGTGACTCATAACTGAACTGTTTTACAGTCAGACTCRTTCCTGGGGCACAGATCTAGCCATATATTCTGAACAGGTCCAACATGTGAGTTTAAAAATAACACATAAGTCTATATATATAGCATGAGACTTGTTTTTTCATTTCCAATACCCACAACACACACTTTTTATTTTATTTAACCCAGCAAGTCAGTTAAGAACAAATTCTTATTTACAATGACAGCCTACCCCGGCCAAACCCAGACGACGCTGGGCCTATTGTGCGCCACCCAATGGACTTCCAATCACAGCCAGATGTGATACAGCCTGGATTTGAACCAGGGACTGTAGTGACACCTCTTGTGCTGAGATGCAGTGCCTTAGGCCACTGCGTCACTCAAGAGGGACTATGGAGTTGTTTGCCCAAGAGTTGTTTGGTGAGAAAACATTGACTCTTCCAGATACGCATTCATTTCCCCATGTCTGAAACACTTGTGTGAGTGTTGAAAGGGCCCAGGGTGAGAGGGAAACAGGAAGAGGAGAGCAGGAAGGGAAGATCCAAGGTTCAGGGGAAATCCACTTCCTGCCTGGTCAGTGAGTATCAGGCCATGTGATGTGATTCACCTGTGACTCAGCCCAGGTAAGGCTAGTGGCTAGCGAGTGTTTTCCAGTGTATTCCAGAATCTACAGGTGACATACTTATGAAAGGATTCATCAAAAGGGAATCAAGACAACCATTTCTAATATCCAATACGATCATTTTTAGGGGGCTTCCTTTTTAGGCCTAAATTAGGTATCCATAATTCTGTCATCAGTTTAAAATACATTATGAGATCAGAARAATCTTTGTTTAAAACAAAATAAAACAATTTGTTCTAAATATGAGTAATTGTTCATTTTTKTTTTCTTGATAACCTAACAATATACCTGTCTAATAGCATTCATTGCACAGAAGACAGAATACTGGATAAAAGAGGTGATATTATCAGTAATGAGTAGCCAGCCAATGCAACGTCTAGGCATGTTGCGTGAGGCTGATTCAACCCTGTTCAGCAGTTGCTCGCCGTCGCGCTGCTATGGTAACCAAGGAGGCGGTCCCACACGCGATCAAACTCAGCTGACGCAACCAAGGAGTACTATTTAAACACAGTGACAGTTCCAATGACTACAATCAACTGACTTCTACATGGAGAGAATAGACAGAAAACGTGTATCACTGAGTGGAGTATTGGAGATAGAGAGACAATCAAAATGGTSTATACCCCGGCTTTGGTCCTCGGACACGGAATTCCGATTGTGTCTGAAGAGGATAACATTGTCGAACTGATGAGAAAGTTTCTCTGTCAAATCACTTCGAGCGACAAAAAATATGTGCGTCGAGGCAGCATTGAAAGTTCTGAATTCATCAAGGAAATGAACTCAAGTAAGTCTCTGTTCTGAAATCTAAGTATGTATTTCATCAGATGTACTGTACTAAATAATGGCTTTTGATAACAATTCCATGTAATTTTGGTGAATTTATAGGCCTTTTGACAAACTTTGTAGAGGACCATAATGGAAACAAGTATTTTTACTTTGTAATCCTCGGCAACTTTGGTATATGTATCTGTTGCCTGGCGTAACATGTATTTCCCAAGCGGCCACAGTAGCCTGCCGTGATACAATGCAGGTGATGCAGCCAGATAGTCATGAGCTGTCCGCTACAGTAAACTATCAGCTGATGATCTGTTCTAAAAGTTACTTGACCTGAGCTCTCTCTCCTAGTTTCAAGTGGCTGATACATTGCCTTATTTTTACGATGAAAATAAATTCCCTATTACAATGTTACTAAGTATGTAATATTCGAAATCTATAGTGCAACGTGTTTAGGAATAATCATCAAAATAACATTTTTAAGATGGTTTGAAATGTAATGTTGCAATGTTCTTGAATAGCCTGAATAACTAAGTAGGTCAAATAGTCTTGGCATATATAGATATAAGGCCTAAATATAGCCCCTGCCAAATGTCTGCAATACTAAAGTATAGGCTGTACAACTTCAACTCCTGGTTCATCAGCAATATTGATATCAACACACCATTCTCTTTTCCAGGTCTGGACTCTGAAACGGCTCTCGACTGTGAAGAGAGAATACTCCAGCGGGACATGACCAGGCAGATAGTGCGTTGTCTCTCTGAAGCTAAAGAATCGAGTCTGCGGTGCCGGATACTGCTGCTTCCCCGCCCACTGACCGCCAACGTTGCCCTGGATGTGGTGCGTTCCTCAGCGGGAGAGCCGTGCGGGCTCCGCGGGGCCTTCATACAGGTCTATTTGGAGACACAACTGGGCCAACAGCTGCAAATGCTGGGCACTATAACACCCGACCCGACTGTCACTCCTACTTTCGAGCTGTCCGTCGTGTTCAAGCTGGACAAAGACTGTTGGCCGCCTCTCAAGCACATATTCGTTACCGACAAGGTGTTGAAACTACGACCCCAGTACCGGCTGGTCAAGAAGAAGTTGTATTCCTCCGCGAGCCCTGTCATACATGAGTTCTGCTGAGACAATTTCTTATCAGGAATCAACATGTGGCCTATAATTCTCGACATTCCAGTTAGGAGAAAAAGCTGTTGCACCACTGTCTTTTTTCAGTGAACTAAATATATGTTAGTGTACACTACTGTATTGGAGAGTTGACATAAATGAACGTTTTGCACTGGAATATCACTGAAGAACAGTCAGTTCAATTGTGAAAAGAGATCATTTTGTAGTGTTTGAAAAGGAAGGACTGGATACCCTATATGTTTTGTACTGCTGAAATTTCAGTTGACATAGAAAAGAGCACAGAATGCATGTTACTGGTTATAGCAGGGGGTGAAATATGTTACCAAGTATGGTACAATCTAACTCTGACAGGTTTTATATTTTGTGCACATTTCTGTTCGAAACAATTGCTTGATTGTCTTTTGTAAAACCATGGAAATCTCATGCTGGATGTGGAAGCAAGCTCGTGTCGCCCCTTACCCTGTGTCCGACTGTTGCAGTATTGTTAAACTGAGAAATGTGAATGTTTTTGCACAGTACTCTTTTCAGGGTTTCCATACTCTTTCAATCAAAACAGCTGTCAGAATCACCAATGATTAGTCTATACCCTAAGAACTGAAGGTCTCAACTTAGGTCTGTCAAAGTTACGGACACTGTTTTCAATTCTCTTACTTTTAATAAACAGTTGAACAACAAAACATACAAATGGGAAAAAAAAATAAAACTGTACATAAAGTTCAACACTCAGGTACTACTTTTTTGTACTCCCACTAACATACAGTAGACTCATAATTCCTTGCAGGATATTTTACAGTTGGCTACATCCTAAAACACAATGGGGCCCCAAGTCAGTCACTAGTACTGTAGTAGTAAAACTGATTCAGTACTCCAGGGCTGCAGTGTCTGCTGGTTACTTGTGGCAACTGTAAATCTAGTGTACTGGCTTCAAATGCAAATCATAGACTTAAGTTAATTAAACTGTACACAGGACTGCAGCCCTGCTCGCCATACCGACAGACAGCGACCCGAAAACTCTGATTAAACTCAAACAACTAACTTCACAGAACAGTAACAACTCCATCAAACATTCTCTGGTTTAAATCGTCCAATCCCTACATCAAGTCTCATTGGCAACCTACTGCCCTTTGACTCCGGTTATTTCTTCATCTTCATGTCTGCTTCAATAGCACAGCGGCGCCCTCTGGTGCCCCCGTCCTGCAGGGAAGAGAGGTTGGGTTAGAGGTGAGTCCGACACCAGGTTAGACACCCAGCGATGGCTCCTGGTTGGCTTGTTTAAAACAAGATTATCTCTGCTGCCCGCCAGATGAAATGAAGAAAACAAAAGATTAAAACGACAGAAGAAAGAAAAACAATGGACCAGACGAGACATGCAAAGAAAGAAGTTGAAGACAACCACTGGATACATAAAAAAAGGCATATGGCGATAAACAAATGCGCGTACACCCACAACCAGGATGGGTCCACTTAATCAAATACCCAAGGTCAAAAACTTGGTGAGGGATGTGTTTGTTAATATAAGAGGTGAGTGTATGCCTTTTCAATGTTTCACTATAGTCAGTGTGATTAGCAAACTTGTGTTTTATGCGTGTGAGATGTGTGTTTTGGTAGTGTGACGTAGATACAGAGCGTGCACTCTGCTTAATCTGGTGAGATTTGACCTTTGACCTGAATACTTACAAAAAGAGAGAGAAGGAAAGCGGGAGAGGCCATTGGGACACTGTCCTGTAGGAGGACAAACAGTTAGTGAGAAAAGAAACACACAAACACACAGTGACATTTACGCCTTGTACACACACGCATCCAGAGGAAACAACACAAACAAGTACAGTCAGACAAACAAGACAACACATTCAGACAGTCAAGTGAGAACACAGGAGCCAGTCGAAAATGGAGAGAGGAGACAGTAGACAGACGGTAGCAACGGAGAGGAGAGACACAGTAGACAGACGGTAGCAACGGAGAGGAGAGACACAGTAGACAGACGGTAGTAACGGAGAGGAGAGACACAGTAGACAGACGGTAGTAACGGCGACGGCAGAGCACAGTGAGACAGACGTAGTAACGGAGAGGAGAGCACACCAGTAGACACGTAGACGGGTAGTAACCGTGAGAGGAGAGACACAGTTAGACAGGACGGTAGTAAACGCGAGAGGAGAGACACAGTAGACAGACCGGTAGTAACGGAGAGGAGAGACCACAGTAGACAGACGGTAGTAACGGGAGGAGAGACACAGTAGACAGACGGTAGTAACCGGAGAGGCAGAGACACAGTAGACAGGGACGGTCAGTAACGGAGAGGAGAGACACAGTAGACAGACGGTAGTAACGGAGAGGAGAACACAGATGAGACAGACGGTAGTAACGGAGAGGAGAGACACAGTAGACAGACGGTAGTAACGGAGAGGAGAGGACACAGTAGACAGACGTAGTAACGGAGAGGAGAGACACAGGACAGACGGTAAACGGGAGAGAGACCACAGTAGGACAACGTAAGTAACGGAGAGGAGAGGACACAGTAACAGACGCGTAGTAACGGAGAGGAGAGACACAGTAGACAGACGGTAGTAACGGAGAGAGAGACACAACAACAGACGTTAGTAACGGAGAGGAGAGGACACAGTAGACAGACCGGTAGTAACGGAGAGAGCAGAGACACAGTAGACAGACGGTACGTAACGGGAGAGGAGAGACACCAGTAGGACAGACGGTAGTAACGGAGAGGAGAGACACAGTAGACAGACGGTTGAGTAACGGAGAGGAGACGACACGTAGACATACGGTAGTAACGGAGAGGAGAGCCACAGTAGACAGCTAGTAACGGAAGGAGAGCCACAGTAGACAGACGGTAGTAACGGAGAGGGGAAGCCACAGTAGACAGGACGGTAGTAACCGGAGAGGAGAGACCCACAGTAGACAGACGGGTGTAGTAACGGAGAGAGAGACCACAGATGACAGACGTAGTAACGGAGAGGAGAGACCACAGTAGACAACGGTAGTAACGGAGAGGAGAGACAGTAGACGACGGTAGTAACGGAGAGGAGAGACAGGACAGACGGTAGTAACGGAGAGGAGAGACACAGTAGAACAGACGTAGTAACGGAGAGGAGAGACACAGTAGACAGACGGTAGTAACGGAGAGGAGAGACACAGTAGACAGACGTAGGTGGTAGTAACGGAGAGGAGAGACAGTAGACAGACGGTAGTAACGGAGAGGAGAGCACACAGTAGACAGACGTAGTAACGGAGAGGAGAGACACAGTAGGACAGACGGTAGTAACGGAGAGGAGAGACAGTAGACAGACGGTAGTAACGGAGAGGAGAGACAGTGACAGACAGACGGTAGTAACGGAGAGGAGAGACACAGTAGACAGACGGTAGTAACGGAGAGGAGAGCCACAGTAGACAGACGGTAGTAACGGAGAGGAGAGGACACAGTAGACAGACGGTAGTAACGGAGAGGAGAGACAGTAGACAGACCGGTAGTAACGGAGAGGAGAGCACAGTAGACAGACGGTAGTAACGGAGAGGAGAGACACAGTAGACAGACGCGTAGTAACGGAGAGGAGAGCCACAGTAGACAGACGGTAGTAACGGAGAGGAGAGACACAGTAGACAGACGGTAGTAACGGAGAGGGAGGCCACAGTAGACAGACCGTAGTAACGGAGAGGAGAGACACAGTAGACAAACGGTAGTAACGGGAGAGGAGAGACAGTACAGACAGACGGTAGTAACGGAGAGGAGAGACACAGTAGACAGACACGTAGTAACGGAGAGGAGGAGAGACACAGTAGACAGACGGTAGGAACGGAGAGCGAGAGACACATAGACAGACGGTAGTAACGGAGAGGAGAGACCACAGTAGACAGACGGTAGTAACGGAGAGGAGAGACAGTACAGAACAGACGGTAGTAAACGGAGAGGAGAGACACAGTAGACAGACGGTAGTAACGGAGAGGAGAGACACAGTTGACAGACCGTAGTACGCGAGAGGAGAGACAGTAGACAGACAGGGTTAGTAACGGAGAGAGAGACACATAGACAGCGGTAGTAACGGCGAGAGGAGAGACACAGTAGACAACGGGTAGCAACGGAGAGGAGAGACACGTAGACAGACGGTAGTAACGGAGAGGAGAGACACAGTAGACAGACGTAGTAACGGAGAGGAGAGACACAGTAGACAGACGGTAGTAACGGAGAGGAGAGACCACAGTAGACAGACGTAGTAACGGAGAGAGAGACACAGTAGACACGGAACGGTATAACGGAGAGGAGAGACACAGTAGACAGACGGTAGTAACGGAGAGGAGAGACACAGTAGACAGACGGTAGTAACGGAAGAGGAGAGACACCAGTAGACAGACGGTAGTAACGGAGAGGAGAGACACAGTAGACAGACGGTAGTAACGGAGAGGAGGAACCAGTAGACAGACGGTAGTAACGGAGAGGAGAGACACAGGAGACCAGACGGTAGTAACCGGAGAGGAGAGACCACAGTAGACAGACGGTAGTAACGGAGAGGAGAGACACAGTAGACAGACGGTTAGTAACGGAGAGGAAGACACAGTAGACAGACGGTAGTAACGGGAGAGGAGAGACACAGTAGACAGACGGTAGTAACGGAGAGGAGAGACACAGTAGACAGACGGGTAGTAACAGGAGAGGAGAGACACAGTAGACAGACGGTAGTAACGGAGAGAGAGACACAGTAGACAGACGGTAGTAACGGAGAGGAGAGACACAGTAACAGAACGGTAGTAACGCGAGAGGAGAGACACAGTAGACAGACGTAGTAACGCGAGAGGAGAGCACATAGACGAGGTAGTAACGGAGAGAGAGACCACAGTAGACAGACGGTAGTAACGGAGAGGAGAGACACAGTAGACAGACGGTAGTAACGGAGAGGAGAGACACAGTAGACAGACGTAGTAACGGAGAGGAGAGACACAGTAGACAGACGGTAGTAACGGAAGAGGAGAGACAGTAGACAGACGGGAGTAGTAAGGAGAGGAGCAGCAGTAGACAGACGGTAGTAACGGAGAGGAGAGACACAGTAGACAGACCGTAGTAACGGAGAGGAGAGACACAGTAGACAGACGGTAGTCAACGGAGAGGAGAGACACAGTAGACAGACGGTAGTAACGGAGAGGGAGCACAGTAGACAGACGGTAGAAACGCGAGACGGAGAAGACACAGTAGACAGACGGTAGTAACGGAGAGGAGAGACACAGTAGACAGACGGGTAGTAAAACGGAGAGGAGAGACAGTAGACAGACG
Source organism: Salvelinus sp. IW2-2015 (assembly GCF_002910315.2). NCBI lineage: Eukaryota > Metazoa > Chordata > Actinopteri > Salmoniformes > Salmonidae > Salvelinus > Salvelinus sp. IW2-2015. Next base: position 20,463,789 of record NC_036846.1, read on the forward strand.
TTAGTAACGGAGAGAGAGACACAGTCAGACAGACGGTAGTAACGGAGAGGAGAGAGTAGACGACAGTAACAGACGGTAGTAACGGAGAGGAGAGCCACAGTAGACAGCACGGTACAGTAACGGAGCAGGCAGACACAGTAGAACAGCACGGTAGTAAACGGAGAGGAGAGACAGTAGACAGACGTAGTAACGGAGAGGAGAGCCACAGTAGACAGACGGTAGTAACGGAGAGGAGAGCACAGTAGACAGACGGAGTAACGGAGAGGAGAGCCACAGTTAGACAGAGGTAGAACGGAGAGGAGAGCACACAGTAGACAGACGGTAGTAACGGAGAGGAGAGCCACAGTAGACAGACGTAGTAACGGAGAGGAGAGAACAGTAGACAAACGGGTAGTAACGGAGAGGAGAAAGTACAGAACAGACGGTAGTAACGGAGAGGAGAGACACAGTAGACAGACGCGGTAGTAACGGAGAGGAGAGACACAGTTAGGACAGACGTTAGTAAACGGAGAGGAGAGCACAGTAGACAGACGGTAGTAACGGAGAGGAGAGACACAGTAGACAGACGGTAGTAACGGAGAGGAGAGACCAGGACAGACAGACGTAGAGTAACGGAGAGAGGAGGGACAACAGTAGACAGACGGTAGTAACGGAGAGGGAGAGACACAGTAGACAGACGGTAGTAACGGAGAGGAGAACAGTACAGACAGACGGTAGTAACGGAGAGGAGAGACACAGTAGACAGACGGTAGTAACGGAAGAGGAGAACACAGTAGGACAGACGGTAGTAACGGAGAGGAGAGAACAGCTAGGACAGACCGGTAGTAACGGAGAGGAGAGACACAGTAGACAGACACGGTAGTAACGCGGAGAGGAGAACACAGTAGACAGACGGTAGTAACGGAGAGGAGAGACACAGTAGACAGACGGTAGTAACGAGGAGAGAGAACAGTAGACAGACGTAGTAACGGGAGGAGAGACAGTAGACAGACAGACGGTAGTAACGGAGAGGAGAGACACAGTAGACAGACGGTAGTAACGGAGAGGAGAGACACAGTAGACAGACGGTAGTAACGGAGAGGAGAGACACAGTAGACAAACAGTTAGTAACGGAGAGGAGAGACAGTACAGACAGACGGTTAGCTAACGGAGAATTCTCTCCT
>NC_036846.1:20464976-20476112 GCF_002910315.2 Salvelinus sp. IW2-2015
GGGTTGTTTGCCCAAGAGTTGTTTGTGAGAAACATTGATCTCTTCAGAATACGCATTCATTTCCCCATGTCTGAACACTTGTGTGAGTGTTGAACAGTGGACCCAAGGGTAGAGGGAAAAACAGGAAGAGGAAGAGCAGGCAAGGGAAGATCCAGGTTCAGGGGAAATTTCACTTCCTGCTGGTCAGTGAGTATCAGCGCATGTGATGTGATTTCACCTTGTGCTCAGCCAGGTAAGGTAGTGGGCTAGCGAACGTGTTTTCCAGTGATATTTCCAGATCTACAGGTGACATACTTATGAAGATTCATCAAAGGGAATCAAGAACAACCATTTCTATATCCAATACGATCATTTTAGGGGGCTTCTTTTTAGGCTAAATTCAAGGTATCCATAATTCTGTATCAGTTTATAAATACATATGAGGATAGAACAATCTTTGTTTAAAACAAAATAAAACCATTTGTTCTTAATTGGATGAGATTTGTTTCATTTTTCTTTTCTGATAACCTAACAATATACCTGGTCTAATAGCATTTCATTGCACAGGAAACGAATATACTGGATAAAAGAGGTGATATTCATCAGTAACTGAGTAGCCAGGCAATGCAACGCTCTAGGCATGTCTGCCGGTGAGGCTGATTCAACCCTGTTTTCAGTCCAGTTGCTCGCCGTCGGCGCTGCTTATGTAACCAAGGTACTGGGGCGGTCCCCATTTATAGGTCTGGCTGTAGTCAAAAAAGTCACGCTGACGGCAACCAAGGAGTATATTTAAACCCAGTGACAGTTCCAATGACCTAAATCAACTGACTTCTACATGGAGAGAATAGACAGAAAACGTGTATCACTGAGGTGGGTATTGGAGGATAGCGAGACAATCAACAATGGTGTATACCCGGCTTTGGTCCTCGGACACGAAATTCCAGTTTGTGTCTGAGACGGATAACATTGTCGAACCTGATGGAGAAAGTTTCTCTGTCAATCACTCGAGCGACAAAAATCCATGTGCGTGAGTCAGCATTGAAAGCTTCTGAAATTCATCAAGGAAATGAAACTCAAGTAAGTCTTGATTTCTGGAAATTAAGTATGTATTTCCTCAGATGTACTGTACTAATAATGGCTTTTGATAACAATTCATGTAATTTTGGTGAATTTATAGGCTTTGACAAACTTTGCAATAGAGGACCATAATTGGAAACACAAGTTTTTACTTTGTAATTCCTCGGCAACTTTGGTATATGTATCTGCTTGGCCTGGACGTAACATGTATTTCCCAAGCGGCACAGTAGCCTGCGTGATACACATGCACGTGCATGCCAAGCCAGATGTCATGAGCTGTCGCTTAGTAAAACATCAGCCTGATGATCTGTTCTAAAGTTACTTTGACTGAGCTTCTCCCTAGTTTCAAGTGGCTAGATACATTGCTATTTTTACGATGAAATAAATTCCCTATTACAATGTTAACTAAGTATGTAATATTCGAAATCGTATAGTGGCAACGTGTTTAGGAAATAATCATCAAAATAACATTTTTAAGATGGTTTGAATGTAATGTTGCATATGTTCTTGGAATAGCCTGAATAACTAAGTAGTCAAATAGTCTTGGCATATATAGGATATAAGGCCTAAATATAGCCCCTGGCAAATGTCTGCAATGACCTAAAGTATAGCTGTACAACTTCAAACTCCTGGTTTCATCAGCAAATATTGATATCAACACACCATCTCTTTTCCAGAGTCTGCTCTGAAACGGCTACGACTGTGAAGAGAGATACTCCAGCGGGACATGACAGGCAGAGTGGCGTTGTCTCTCTGAACTAAAGAAATGAGGTCTGCGGGGCGGATACTGACTGCTTCCCGCCCACTGACCGCAACGTGCCCTGGATGTGGTGCGTTCGCTCGCGGGGAGAGCGTGCGGGCTCGCGGGCGGCTTCATACAGGTCTATTTGGAGACCACACTGGGCCAACAGCTGCAAATTGCTGGCACTATAACACCCGACCGACTGTCACTCCTACTTTCGAGCTGTCCGTCGTGTTCAAAGCTGGACAAAGACTGTTGGCCGCTCTCAAGACACATATTTCGTTTACCGACAAGGATGTTAAAACTACGACCCCTAGTACCGGACTGGTCAGAAAAGTTGTATTCCTCCGCGAGCTGTCATACATGAGTTGCTGAGAACATTTCTTATCAGGAATCAACATGTGGCTATAATTCTCGACTTCCAGTTAGGAGGAAAAAAAGCTGTTGCACACTGTTCTTTTTTCAGTTGAACTAAATATATGTTAGTGTACACTACTGATTGGAGAGTTGAACATAAGAACGTTTTTGCACTGGATATCATGAAGAACAGTCGTTTTTCAATTGTGAAAAGAGACATTTGTGTACGTGTTTTTGAAAGCGGAGGACTGGATGACCCTATATGTTTGTACTGCTGAAATTTCAGCTTGACATAGAAAAGAGCACAGAATGCATGTTACTGGTTATATGCAGGGGGTGAATATGTTAAAGTAGTGGATACAATCTAACTCTGACAGGTTTTATATTTGTGCACATTTCTGTTCGAAACATTGCTTGATTGGTCTTTTGTAAACCATGCGACAATTCTATGCTGGATGTGGAAGCAGCTCGTGTGCCCTTACCCTGTGTCCCGACTAGTTGCAGTATTGTTAACTGAGAAAAATGTGAATGGTTTTTGACATACTCTTTCAGGGTTCGCATACTCTTTCAATCAAAACAGCTGTTCAGAATCACAATGATTAGTCTATACCGCTAAGAACTGAGGTCTCAACTTATGTCTGTCAAAGTTACGGACATCTGTTTTTCAATTTCTAACTTTAAATAAACAGTTTGAACAACAAAACATACAATGGGAAAAAAAATAAAACTGTACATAAAGTTCACAACCACTAGGTACTACTTTTTTTGTACTCCACTTAACATACAGTAGACTCATAATTCCTTTGCAGGATATTTTACAGTTGGCTACATTCCTAAAACACAATGCAGACAGAGGCCCCAAAGGTCCAGTCACTAGTCACTGCTAAGTAGAACACTGACTTTCAGTACTCCAGGCGACACAGTGTCTGCTGGTTAACTTGTGGCAACTGTAAATCTAGTGTACTTGGTCAAATGCAAATCATAGACTTAAGTTAATTAAAATGTAACAGGACTGCAGCCCTGCTCGCCATCCGACAGACGCGACCCGAAAACTCTGATTAAACTCAAACAACTAACTTCACAGAACCAGTAACAAACTCCATCAACATTCTCTGGTTTAAATTCGCTCCAATTCCCTACATTTCAAGGTTCATTGGAACCCTACTCGCCTTTGACCGGTTATTTCTTCATCTTCATGTCTCTGCTCAATAGCACAGCGGCGCCTCTGGTGCCCCGCGTCCTGCAGGGAAGAGGTTGGGTTAGAGGTGAGTCCGACACAGGTTAGACACCCAGCGATGGCTCCTGCGTGCTTGTTTAAAACAAGATTATCTCTGCTGCCCGCCAGATGAAATGAAGAAAACAAAAGATTCTTAAAACGACAGAAAGAAAGAAAACAATGGACCAGACGAGACATGCAAAGAAAGAAGTTGAAGACAACCACTGGATACATAAAAAAAGGCATATGAGCGATAAACAAATGCGCGTACCCACAACCAGGATGGGTCCACTTAATCAAATACCAAGGTCAAAAACTTGGTGAGGGATGTGTTTGTTAATATAAGAGGTGAGTGTATGCCTTTTCAATGTTCACTATAGTCAGTGTGATTAGCAAACTTGTGTTTTATGCGTGTGAGATGTGTGTTTTGGTAGTGTGACTAGATACAGAGCGTGCACTCTGCTTAATCTGGTGAGATTTGACCTTTGACTGAGAATACTTACAAAAGAGAGAGAAGGAAAGCGGGAGAGGCCATTGGGACACTGTCCTGTAGGAGGACAAACAGTTAGTGAGAAAGAAACACACAAACACACAGTGACATTTACGCCTTGTACACACACGCATCCAGAGGAAACAACACAAACAAGTACAGTCAGACAAACAAGACAACACATTCAGACAGTCAAGTGAGAACACAGGAGCCAGTCGAAAATGAGAGAGGAGACAGTAGACAGACGGTAGCAACGGAGAGGAGAGACACAGTAGACAGACAGGTAGCAACGGAGAGGAGAGACACAGTAGACACGACGGTAGTAACGGAGAGGAGAGACACAGTAGGAACAGACGTAGTAACGGAGAGGAGAGACACAGTAGACAGACGGTAGTAACGGAGAGGAGAGACACAGTAGACAGACGGTAGTAACGGAGAGAGGAGACACAGTAGACAGACACGGTAGTAACGGAGAGAGAGGACCACAAGTAGAGACCAGTAGACGGAGGTAGTACGGAGAGGTAAGTACGAGAACGGATGACCACGAGAGAACAAGACCTGGTAGTCAAACGGAGAGAGGACACAGTAGACAGACGGTAGTAACGAGATGGAGAGGACCAGTAGCAGACAGCGGTAGTAACGGAGAGGAAGAGACCGTGAACAGCGGTCAGACGAGAGAGACGTAGTACGACGAGAACGAGGGAGAGACACAGTAGACAGACGGTAGTAACGGACAGGAGGAGAGACAGACAGTAAGACCAGACTCGGATAGTAACGGAGAGGAGGACACGTAGTAGACAGAGGTAGTCAAGGAGGAGGAGAGACCACAGTAGACAGGACGGTCAGTATACGGAGAGGAGGAACAACAGTGCAGACGTAGTAACGAGGGAAGGAACAGTAAGAAAGTAGTGAACGGAGAGGAAGAGACACAGTAGACAGACAGTAGTAACGGAGAGGGAGAGACACAGTAACAGACAGGTAGTAACGGAGGAGAGACCACAAGTAGAAGACGACGGTAGTAACGGAGAGGAGAGACACAGTAGACAGGCCGACGGTAGAACGGAGACGGAAGAGACACAGTAGACAAGACGGTAAGTAACGGAGAGAGAGACACAGTAGATTCACACGGTCAGTAACGGAGAGCGCAGAGAGCACCAGCTAGGACAGCACCGGTAGTAACGGAGAGGAAAGACACAGTAGACAACGGTAGTACGGAGAGGAGAGGCCACAGTAGGACAGGAGGGTAGTAACGGACTGAGGCAGAGCCACAGTAGACAGAAAGGTAGTAACGGAGAGGAGAAGCCACAGTAGACAGACGGTAGTACGGGAGAGGAGAGCACAGTTAGACAGACGTAGTACACGGAGAGGCAGAGACACAGTAAGGACAGACCGGTAGTAAACGGAGAGGAGAACACAGTAGACAGGACGGTAGTAACGGAGAAGAGGGAGAGACAGTCGACAGACGGTAGCAGAACGGAGAGGAGAGAACAGTAGACAGCGAGGTAGAACGGAGAGGAGAGAACAGTAGACAGACGGTAGGACGGAGAGGAGAGACACAGTAGACAGACGGTAGTAACGGAGGAGAGACACAGTAGACAGACGGTAGTAACGGAGGGAGGAGAGACAGTAGATCAGACGGAGTGTAACGGAGAGGAGAGACACAGTGGACAGACGGTAGTAACGGAGAGGAGAGACACAGTAGACAGACGGGTATGTAACGGAGAGGAGAGCACAGTTAGACAGACGGTAGTAACGGAGAGGAAGACAGTAAGACAGACGGTATAACGGAGGAGAGACACAGTAGACAGACGGTAGTAACGGAGAGGAGAGCCACAGTAGCAGACGTAGTAACGGGAGGAGAGACACAGTTTTAGACAGACGGTAGTAACGGAGAGGAGAGACACAGTAGACAAGACGGTAGTTAACGGAGAGGAGAGCACAGTTAGACAGACGGTAGTAACGGAGAGGAGAGACACAGTAGACAGACGGTAGTAACGGAGAGGAGAGACACAGTAGACAGAGCGTAGTACGGAGTGAGAACGGAGAGGAGGGACACAGGTAGACAGACGGTAGTAACGGAGAGGAGGACACAGTAGACAGACGGTAGTAACGGAGAGGAAGGACACAGTAGACAAAGGTAGTAACGGAGAGGAGGACAGACAGACAGACGGTAGTAACGGAGAGGAGAGACACAGTAGACAGACGGAGAACGGGAGAGACGTACAACGTAACGAGAGAACCGGAGAGGAGAGGACACAGTAGACAGACGGTAGTAACGGAGAGGAGAGGACAGTAGACAACGGTAGTAACGGAGAGGAGAGACACAGAGACAAGCGGTAGTAACGGAGAGGAGAGACACAGTAGACACGGTAGTAACGGAGAGGAGAGAACGTAGACAACGGTAGTAACGGAGAGGAGAGACACAGTAGACAGACGGTAGTAACGGAGGAAGGACCACAGTAGACAGACGGTCAGTAACGGAGAGGAGAGACCACAGTAGACGACGGTTAGTAACGGAAGGAGAGACACAGTAGACAGACGGTAGTAACGGAGAGGAGAGACACAGTGACAGACGTAGTATAACGGAGAGGAGAGACACAGTAGAAAGACCGGTAGTAACGGGACGAGGAGAGACACAGTACAGACGTAGTAACGGAGAGGAGAGACACAGTAGAAAGACGGTGTAACGGAGAGGAGAGACACAGTAGACAGACGGTAGTAACGGAGAGGAGAGACACAGTAGACAGACGAGTAGTAACGGAGAGGAGAGACACAGTAGACAGACGGTAGTAACGGAGAGGAGAGACAAGTAGACAGACGGTAGTAAGAGGAGAGACACAGTAGACAGCGTAGTAACGGAGAGGAGAGACAGCAGTAAGACAGACGGTAGTAACGGAGAGGAGAGACACAGTAGACAGACGGTAGTAACGGAGAGGAGAGCACAGTAGACAGACGTAGTAACGGAGAGGAGAGACACAGTAGACAGACGGTAGTAACGGACGAGGGAGAGACACAGTAGACAGACGGTAGTAACGGAGAGGAGAGGACACAGTAGACAGACGCGTAGTAACGGAGAGGAGAGCACAGTAGACAGACGTAGTAACGGAGAGGAGAGACACGTAGACAGACGGTAGTAACGGAGAGGAGAGACACAGTAGACAGACGTAGTAACGGAGAGGGGAGCCACAGTAGACAGACGGTAAGTAACGGGAGAGGAGAGACAGTTGACAGACGGTAGTAACGGAGAGGAGAGACACAGTAGACAGACGGGTAAGTAACGGAGAGGAGAGACACAGTAGACAGACGTAGTAACGGAGAGGAGAGACACAGTAGACAGACGGTAGTAACGGAGAGGAGGACACATAGCGACAGACCTAGTAACGGAGGAGGAGAGACACAGTAGACAGACGTAGTAACGGAGAGAGGAGACACAGTAGACAGACGGTAGTAACGCGAGAGGAGAGACACAGTAGACAGACGGTAGTAACGGAGAGGAGAGACACAGTAGACAGACGGTAGTAACGCGAGAGGAAGACAGTGACAGACGGGTAACGGAAAGAGACACAGAGACACGTTAGTAACGGAGAGGAGAGACACAGTAGACAGACGGTAGTAACGGAGAGGAGAGAGACAGTAACAGACGTAGTAACGGAGAGAGAGACACATAAGGACAGACGTAGTAACGGAGAGAGAGACACAGTAGACAACGGTAGTAACGGAGGGAACACAGTAGACAGACGGTAGTAACGGAGAGGAGAGACACAGTAGACAGACGGTAGTAACGGAGAGGAGAACAGTAGACAGACGGTAGTAACGGAGAGAGACCACAGTAGACAGACGGTAGTAACGGAGAGGAGAGACACAGTAGACAGACGGTAGTAACGGAGAGGGAGAGCCACAGTAGACAGACAGGGTAGTAACGGAGAGGAAGAGACACAGTAGACAGACGGGTAGTAACGGAGAGGAGAGCCAGTAGGACAGACGTAGTAACGGAGAGGAGAGACACAGTAGACAGACGGTAGTAAACGGAGAAGGAGAGACACAGTACAGACGGTAGTACGGAGAGGAGAGACACATAGACAGACGGGTAGTAACGGAGAGGAGAGACACAGTTAGACAGGACGCGTTAGTAACGGAGAGGAGAGACACGTAGACAGCGGTAGTAACGGAGAGGAGAACACAGTAGACAGACGGTAGTAACGGAGAGGGAGACAGTCAGACAGACGGTAGTAACGGAGAGAGACACAGTAGACAGACGGTATAACGGAGAGGAGAGACACAGTAGACAGACGTAGTAACGGAGAGGAGAGACAGTCAGACAGACGGTAGTAACGGGAGGGAGAGACACAGTAGACAGACGGTAGTAACGGAGAGGAGCGACACAGTAGACAGACGGTAGTAACCGGAGAGAGAGAGACACAGTAGACAGACGGTAGTAACGGAGAGGAGAGACACAGTAGACAGACGGTAGTAACGGAGAGGAGAGACACAGTAGACAGACGGTAGTAACGGAGAGGAGAGACACAGTAGACAGACGGTAGTAACGGAGAGGAGAGACACAGTAGACAGACGTAGTAACGGAGAGGAGAGACAGTACAGACAGACGGAGTAACGGAGAGGAGAGACACAGTACGACAGACGGTAGTAACGGGAGAGGAGAGACACAGTAGAGCGGTAGTAACGGAGAGGAGAGACACAGTAGACAGAACCTGTAGTAACGGAGAGGAGAGAGACAGTAAGACAGACGGTAGTAACGGAGAGGGAGAGACACAGTAGACAGACGGTAGTAACGGAGAGGAGAGCCACAGTAGACAGACGGTAGTAACGGAGAGGAGAGCCACAGTAGACAGACGGTAGTAACGGAGAGGAGAGCCACAGTAGACAGACGGTAGTAACGGAGAGGAGGAGAGCACAGTAGACAGACGGTTAGTAACGAGAGGAGAGCCACAGTAGACAGACGGTGTAACGGAGAGGAGAGACACAGTAGACAGACGGTAGTAACGGAGAGGAGAGACACAGTAGACAGACAGTAGAACGGAGAGGAGAGCCACAGTAGACAGACGGTAGTAACGGAGAAGGAGAGCACAGTAGACAGACGAGTAGAACGGAGAGGGGACACAAGTAGACAGACGGTAGTAACGGAGAGGGAGAGACACAGTAGACAGACGGTAGTAACGGAGAGGAGAGCACAGTAGACAGACGGTAGTAACGGAGAGGAGAGACAGTAGACAGAACGGTAGTAACGGAGAGGAGAGACACAGTAGACAGACGGAGTAACGGAGAGGAGAGACACAGGTAGACACAGACGGTAGTAACGGAGAGGAGAGCCACAGTAGACAGACGGTATAACGGAGAGGAGAGGACAGTAGACAGACGGGTCAGTAACGGAGAGAGAGCAGTACACAGTAGACAGACGGGGTAGTAACGGAGAGGAGAGAACAGTTAGACAGACGCGGTAGTAACGGAGAGGAGGAGACACAGTTAGGACAGACGGTAGTAACGGAGAGGAGAGACACAGTAGACAGACGGGTAGTAACGGAGAGGAGACAGTAGACAGACGGTAGTAACAGAGAGGAGAGACATAGACAGACGGTTAAAGAGAGAGAGACAGTAGACAGACGGTAGTACGAAGGAGGACAGTAGACCAGACGTAGTAACGGAGGAGAGAGAACAGTAGACAGACGGTAGTAACGGAGAGCGGAGACAGTAGACAGACGGTCAGTAACGAGAGAGGAGGAGACAGTAGACAGACGGTAGTACGGAGAAGGAGACAGTAGACAGACGGTAGTATAACGGAGAGGAGAGCACAGTAGACAGACAGTAGTAACAGAGAGGAGAGACCAGTGACAGACATAAGAGACAGACGGTAGTCAGTAACGGGAGAGACCAGTAGACATACAGGTAAGTAAACGAGAGGAGAAGCACAGTAGACAGGACTCGGAGTAGTAAATGGAAGATGGGAGACGAGTAGAAGACAGTAGTAATGGAGAGAGAGACAGTTAGACAGGACAGTAAGTATGGAGAGGAGAGACAGTAGACAGACGGTAGTAACGGAGAGGAGAGACAGTAGACAGACGGTAGTAACGGAGAGGAGAGACAGTAGACAGACGGTAGTATCGGAAAGGAGACAGTAGACAGACGGTAGTAACGGAGAGGAGAGACAGTAGACAGACAGTAGTAACAGAGAGGAGAGACAGTAGACAGACAGTAAGTAGACAGACAGTAGTAACGGAGAGACAGTAGACAGACAGTAGTAACAGAGAGGAGAGAAAGTAGACAGACAGTAGTAATGGAGATGGGAGACAGTAGACAGACAGTAGTAATGGAGAGGGGAGACAGAGGCTCCATGCTCCTACAGAGGAAGTGTAATGGCAGGGAGGTTAGGAGAGAGGCAAGATAAGATTATTGGGGTATGAGATGGGTACAGAGTCTGTCCTATGTCTTGGCTCGTTGGTGTCGATGCTGGCCTTGGAGGTGTGTGTCTAGTCTAGTTTTACCTTCTCCACTGGCTCCCCTGGCTTGCGGCCTCCCTCGCGGCCTCTGAGGCTCTTGGTGGAGATAGAGGACTCTGAGGTCTGCATGATGAGCTGAGTGGCCAGAAACTGCTGCACGTGTTCTAGAACGTCCCTCTGCATCTCCAGGGCCATGTGGAACACATCGTGGTCAGAGCTGTTGTACATCACCGCGTTCTGGAACATCAGCATGATGTCACGCTGGAACTCTGCTGTGGTACGGATCTGACCCGCCTCGATACTCTTCTTGATGGCCGACAGATCCATGGGTCTGTGTGTGGATGTGTTAGGGAGGAGTGTGTGTTTAAGAGGGGAAGGTTAGTATGTACATTGTTCATAAAGATTTTATTTTCATATGTACATAACATATAATAGCAAACAAACAGTTTGCTCTTATAGCACTCTCACCTGTGTACAATGCTGTGGTAACCAGGGGCGATGTCATCAGACACAGACTGGAGGAACACACTGGCGTACCTGTCACAGATAACAACAGATCAGGCAAACCCTACAGTGCCTTAGACATATTGGCTGTTATTGGGCACATGGTTAAGAGCTGACCTGTGATTGGCTGCTGCTCTCCACACCAGCATGATGGCTTTCTTCCAGATCTTCTGAGCCTGAACGGCCTCCTGATCCTCCCCACATATCGAGCTGAGAGAGAGACAGGCAGGAGGGTAGGTGAGTGGTAGAGAGAGAGAGACAGGCAGGAGGGTAGGTGAGTGGTAGAGAGAGAGAGACAGGCAGGAGGGTAGGTGAGTGG
>NC_036846.1:20477435-20509031 GCF_002910315.2 Salvelinus sp. IW2-2015
GACAGACAGGAGGGTAGGTGAGTGGTAGAGAGAGAGAGACAGACAGGAGGGTAGGTGAGTGGTAGAGGGAGAGAGACAGACAGGAGGGTAGGTGAGTGGTAGAGAGAGAGACAGATAGGAGGGTAGGTGAGTGGTAGAGGGAGAGAGACAGACAGGAGGGTAGGTGAGTGGTAGAGGGAGAGAGACAGGATTGTGATGATAGTGCACAAAAGCCCACAAGACAGCTTACTACAGAGAAACCATCCCTCATCTTGGGCATTGGTCAAAAAGCATTCTTAAGGGTCGAGTTGACTTGCTTTATTCAGGCTTGTGATGGCATGTTCAGATTAAGAGTTGCCATGGATACAAGGACCAGGGTTGGAAACTTACAACTGAGAAGAGGCGGGGCTGCTGGCTAGCGAATCAGCTGTGGTGTAGCGTTGGGAAGAGGGGCCATAGCCATCCTCGCTCTCACTGGCTGCCGGTTCTACTTCTGATAGGTAGGGCCCCTCCCCCTCTCCACACTCCTCTTTTATCTCCACCTCTTCATCAGGATCCCCGTCGCTCCCTCCATCCTCATCCTTCACTTCCTACATAAAGATACACAAGGAGAGATGATAATTCAACTGCACCTGGTAAAGGTGTGTGTGTGAGTGAGAGTTACTGAAAAGAGAACAATTACCTTGGACTCTTTCCCTGATCCAGAGCTGTCTTCTGAGTCTAGGCAGGGTGTGTTTGGTTCTGGCTGGGTCCACTCCTCATTCTCAGTCTTCACAGCTGTGCTCAGGCTTCCTTCCACCGTGAGAACTCCCTCCTCTGTGACCTCACTTCCTGCCAGGCCGTCGGCGGCGGCAACAGAAGGAGCAACGTCTGTCCCCACTGTTTCTAATCCCTCCCTGGCTTCCCCCCTTCCACTCTCTGTCTCTGGCTCCAGGACCCCAGGGGTAGCTCCCGCCCCACCCTGAAGCCCCTGTGTGGGGTCAAACTGAACCGTGGGCCCAGGCTCTGAGGACTTCAAGTCATGGGCCTCCCAGGGGCCTGAGAGGGAGTGGCCGGCAGAAACAGCCTCCTCACAGAGAGAGAGAGCAGCCTCCACTGCTGCAGAATCTAGAGCCTCCACAGAGTCATCCACCTGAGAAATACAGACACACAGAGAGAAAGAGACACACATACAGAGAGAGGACTGTGATGAGTGCGCACAAACAAGACCGCTTACTACAGAGATATCTAGGTCAAAAGCTGCACCCCCCCACACAATTTACCTTCTCCTCTATGATGGCAATGATGTCTCCGACTGTCTCCAGGTCCAGCTCATCCCCCATGTAGGAAACAGCTACCAGGTCCTCCTCCACTAGCCCTGCCTCCTTCACTAGCTCCACCTCCTCACCCAGCTCTGCCTTCACCACCGCCTCTCCGACTGAACAGACAGACAGACAGACAGACAGACAGACAGACAGACAGACAGACAGACATGTGTCACCACAAATAGTACACAGGTCTCACTGGGAGTAGAAATCAGATGCATGTTCCTCTTTACATACAGTGGCAAGAAAAGTATGTGAACCCTTTGGAATTACCTGGATTTCTGCATAAATTAGTCAGAAAATTGGATCTGATCTTCATCTTAGTCACAACAATAGACAAACACAGTCTGCTTATTAAACTAATAACACACTATTTATTGCATTTTTCTTGTCCATATTGAATACATAATTTAAACATTCACAGTGTAGGTTGGGGAAAAGTATGTGAAAACTAATTGGAGTCAGGAGTCAGCTAACCTGGAGTCCAATCAATGAGACGAGATTGGAGATGTTGGTTAGAGCTGCCTTGCCCTAAAAGAAACTCACAAAATTGGAGTTTGCTATTCACAAGAAGCATTGCCTGATGTGAACCATGCCTCGAACAAAAGAGATCTCAGGAGACCTATGATTAAAAATGGTTGACTTGCATAAAGCTGGAAAGGGTTACAAAAGTATCTCTAAAAGCCTTGATGTTCATCAGTCCACAGTTTTACAAATGGTCTATAAATTGATCAATTCAGCACTGTTGCTAATCTCCCTAGGAGTGGCCGTCCTGCAAAGATGACTGCAAGAGCACAGTGCAGAATGCTCAATGAGGTTAAGAAGAATCCTAGAGTGACAGCTAAAGACTTACAGAAATCTCTGGAACATGCTAACATCTCTGTTAATGAGTCTACAATACGTAAAACACTAAACAAGAATGGTGTTTATGGGAGGACACCACAGAAGAAGCCACTGCTGTCCAAAACAAACATTGCTGCACATCTGAAGTCTGCGAAAGTGCACCTGGATGTTCCACAGCGGTACTGGCAAAATATTCTGTGGACAGAGGAAACTACAGTTGAGTTGTTTGGAAGGAACACACAACATTATGTGTGGAGAAAAAAAGGACCAGCACACCAACATCAAAACCTCATCCCAACTGTAAAGTATGGTGGAGGGAGCATCATGGTTTGGGGCTGCTTTGCTGCCTCAAGGCCTGGACAACTTGCTATCATCAACGGAAAAATTAATTCCCAAGTTTATCAAGGAATTTTGCAGGAGAATGTAAGGCTATCTGTCTGCCAGTTGAAGCTCAACAGAAGTTGGGTGATGCAACAGTACAACAACCCAAAACACAGAAGTAAAACAACAACAGAATGGCTTCAACAGAAGAAAATACGCCTTCTGGAGTGGCCCAGTCCTGACCTCAACCCGATTTTAAAATGCTGTGGCCTCGAGCGGTTCACACCAGACATCCTAAGAATATTGCTGAACTGAAACAGTTTTGTAAAGAGGAATGGTCCAAAATTCCTCCTGACCGTTGTGCAGGTCTGCTCTGCAACTACAGAAAATATCTGGTTGAGTTTATTGCTGCCAAAGGAGGGTCAACCAGTTATTAAATCCAAGGGTTCACATACTTTTCCCACCCTGCACTGTGTGAATGTTTACACAGTGTGTTCAATAAAGACATTAAAACATATAATTGCTTGTGTGTTATTAGTTTAKGCAGACTGTGTTTGTCTATTGTTGTGACTTAGATGTAGATCAGATCACATTTTATGACCAATGTATGCAGAAATCCAGGTAGTGCCAAAGGGTTCAACATACTTTTTCTTGCCACTGTAGATATTCCTTCCATTTCTAGAGCGAGAGAGACAGCTGGGTTTAGAGAGAAACACTGACAGACAGTGTGGGAGAGAGAGAGAGAGAAACACTGACAGACAGTGTGGGAGAGGAAGAGAGAGAGAGAAACACTGACATAGAGAGCTAGGTGTGAGATGCGCGATTTACGATGCACAGACGAGAGAGACCGGTCCCGGACACAGCTTTCTTCTTACTGACCAGGACAGGTGACTAGGGACGCTATTGTATATTGTATATCAACTGAGCGGGGCGGAATTTCCCCATTAACAGAGATAGAAACTTGCACATGCTGATTTCCAGTGGATCAGTCGCTCGTTGTACGAGATGTTGAGGCACAGGTAATAGCGGGCTAACGCAACACAGGTACACGGAGCCAATGTTAAGAACAAACACCATGCACAATGGACAGTCTCGTGCTGGCTAGCAGAAATGTAGCCGTATTGGCTGTGACGCAATATAGGATGCAAGAAAATGAACACGTAGACTAGCACTACATGTCGCCTGTACCTAAGCCGCTCAGTGTGAAGACGAGGTATGGAATCAGGGATAGAGTTGCGAGGAATGTGTTCGTTGGCAATGTAAATCTCTCTGGCAGGTGGTGGAGGGGATGGTTTGGCTAGCTGCAAAGAACTGGGACTAATGGGAAGGCAGAGGTTCCCACTGAGACAGACACCTTTGCTATCCCAAGCAGGCTTTTGAGGTCGCGCAAGCGCAGGTAACTAGCAGGCAACCGAGTAGAGGAGATATAACACGCGAACGCAGACTAGGCGGGGAGCAGGAGGTAGTGTAAGGATAGTATTTGGGATTTGGTGAATGTAATTTTAGGTGAAGGTGCTATAGGTTGGAGCTGGAGTGTGTAGAGGAGCATGATCTGAGTGCGGTTTAAGAAATGTTTTATTTTAGAAGCAAAGGAGTGGATGGACTGGAGTCGATGAGTCCTTTTATTAGATGTGCTTTTTGTGAGTCCAACAGAGGAACATTACCCCCGCACTGGCCCCCAGCCCAACACAGGTTTTAAAAACTGTCTCTCAAATGGTTTACTCCCCCCCTCCGCACACTGGGAGGTACTGGAGGATTCAACTTGCATTTCGTCACGTGCTGTTGCCCGTGAGAGAGAGAGAGAGAAACACTGACAGGACCAGTTTGGGAGAGAGAGACAAACACTGACAGGACAGTGAGCGCAGAGAAAACACTGACAGACACGCGTGCTAGGAAAGAGAGGAGACTGAAGATTGTACAGATGTTCTCTCATATACTCATACACCCACACCTGCTCTGACCTGACAGACTCTCTCTAGCTTCTCATATCTCTCCGCGCACGAACAGTGATCTGTGACAGTGATATCTCTCTCTCTCCCAACTGTCTGTCAGTGTTTCTCTCATTCAATTCAATTCAAGGTTTATGGCATGGGAACATGTGTTAACATTGCCAAAGCAAGTGAGGTAGATAATACACAAAAGTGAAATAACAATACAATATACAGTAAACATTACACATAACAAGTTTCAAAACAAGAAAGACATTACAAATGTCATATTATATATATACAGTGTTGTAACAATGTACAAATGGTTAAAGCACACAAGTTAAAATAAATAAGCATAAATATGGGTTGTATTTACAATGGTGTTTGTTCTTCACTGGTTGCCCTTTTCTTGTGGCAACAGTCAAAATCTTGCTGCTGTGATGCACACTGTGGAATTTCACCCAGTAGATATGGGAGTTTACAAAATTGGATTGTTTTCAAATCTTTGTGGATCTGTGTAATCTGAGGAAATATGTCTCTCTAATATGGTCATACATTGGCAGGAGGTTAGGAAGTGCAGCTCAGTTTCACCTCATTTTGTGGGCAGTGAGCACATAGCTGTCTTCTCTTGAGAGCCATGTCTGCCTACGGCGGCCTTTCTCAATAGCAAGGCTATGCTCACTAGTCTGTACATAGTCAAAGCTTTCCTTAAGTTTGGGTCAGTCACAGTGGTCAGGTATTCTGCCACTGTGTACTCTCTGTTTAGGGCCAAATAGCATTCTAGTTTGCTCTGTTTTTTGTTAATTTCTTCCAATGTGTCAAGTAATTATCTTTTTGTTTTCTCATTATTTGTGGGTCTAATTGTGCTGTTGTCCTGGGCTCTGTGGGGTGTTTGTGTTGTGAACAGAGCCCTAGGACCAGCTTGCTTAGGGACTTTCTCCAGGTTCTCTCATCTGTAGGTGAGCTTTGTTATGGAGGTGGGAATCGCTTCCTTTTAGGTGGTTGTTGAATTTAACGGCTCTTTTCTGGATTTTGATAATTAGTGGGTATCCGGCCCTAATTCTGCTTGCATGCATTATTTGGTGTTCTACGTGTACACGGAGGATATTTTGCAGAACTTCTGCACTGCAGATAGTCTTAATTTGCGTGTTGATCCCATTTGTGAAAATCTTTGGTTGGTGAGCGGACCCAGACCTCACCAACCATAAAGGGCAATGGGCTCTGATGACCTATATCAAGTATTTTTAGCCAGATCCATAATCTGAGGTTGTTTGAATTTATGTTTCCTTTTGATTGGCCAATATGAATGCCTTCTTGCCTTGGTCTCCTCGAGAATCCGTTCACACCGTCAGAAAGCTGACCTGTGTATGCTGATGTATAAGACACGAACGGTGAGTACAATAAGTGACTATGGGTGCTCTGGTAAGAGGAGAGAGAAACACTTGACAGGCAAGTAGCTGGGAGAGAATGCAGAGATGAAAACACTAGACAAGACGGGTTGACCTAGGACAAGAGCAGAGAGAACACATCTGACAGATTCGAAAGATCGATGGCCGAGAGAATAAAATATGAATGACGATCTGACCAGTATCCAACGATGAATAGGACGCATGAGAGAGACGAGAGAGATGAACAGCTGACACACATAGTGTGGAGGATGATTGAGAGAGAAACGACTGACAATTGTGGAGATGAGATGAGAAACAAAGACAGACATTGGTTGTCTTTGGGAGATGCAGACTAGTCAAGGCCACCCGATATTTAAAGAAAAACCGACAAGTCCATTTTATAGGTTTAAAAGGATCTTACAGAAAGAAAATTGACACATCTATCTCGCCACACACAGATACAGACAATATGATGAGACCCTTCGGGGATATACTACCTGTAGTCGTCGCTGCAGACCGGGTGTCTGCAGACTGTTCTAGTGCCCGTCGACCAAATATGCGCGGTATTATACACTATAATATCTATAGTTACGGAGAAGAGTGACGTGAGTGAGCGGTGAAGCATGACATCCACTGTATATACCCCGATGCGCCCATGTGAGCAACGTCATGAAATTCTTTTCTAATGTATTGATAAGAGTCCATTAGTTCTTATATTCTCGCGCCATATTTTAACCTCGACGCAACTCTGAGATTTGGTTTAGTAGATCAGTGATGTTAATATACATGTCGTATGTTTCTTAACCCCAACAACCACTCTATACACCAAACTACCACGTGTATAGGCAATATTATAGCAGCTACACCTCACTCCAAAATGAAGATTGAAGTCGGTGGATATGGCGTTAAACCCACTTGCGCCCAAATCTTTATTGGACTACATAACAAAAGAGATAAAGAGCGCCTAAGAAAGCATAATAGACGAATGATCCATAATACAAAATTCCTAGCATTCTCGACTATTAAATGTTATTACGCTAGAATCTCGCACTTTGATTCGTCTCTCTCATATTCACCATTGTAAATGAGTGGTGTGATCATGGAGACAAGAATGTAGAAAAAATACCATGGGTCTTGGGCTCAAGTCCACGCATACAAGTGCTTTTGTAAAACAGCCAATTTGACATTTTGCTCCCGGTGTTGATGGTTATCACTTTAAGTTGATTCAATTTAGAATGAAAAATTATACAGACAAATAGCTACATATTCTCAAATTGTGCCTTATATTTTAATAGACTCTCAATGCTAGTGTAGAGCATTCGTCCCCTTCAAACTGCGTGTAGTGATCTGATATCCCCGCAATATAGAACCCGCGCACTGCCCTCAGCGCCCAAAGTCGATCTAAATGTGGAGTCCAAATATTGTCTTCCAGCATCTTGCCAATATACACTACCGGTGGAATATGCATTGGGGCGCCGGCCGTCAATCTTGATCCAGTAGACCTTCGCTGGTATAACCTAATACTCATTGAGTCGGATTAAATAACGATGAGAATAACAGCCTCAGGACTAGTAAACAGATTCACGAACTCAAATTGAAATAAACTAATAAATGTAGAATTCTGGAGACAAAATTGTTCAAATTGGCTTTTTACCACAAATGACCGTACAACAGACCATGTTATTCACCCTACACACCCTAATTGACAACCAAAACAAACCAAAACAAAGGCAAAGTCTCTTCATGCTTTGTTGATTTCAAAAAAGCCTTCGACTCAATTTGCATGAGGGTCTGCTATACAAATTGATGGAAAGTGGGTGTTGGGGGTAAAACATACGACATTATAAAACCATGACACAAACAACAAGTGTGCGGTTAAAATTGGCAAAAAACACACACATTTCTTCTCACAGGGTCGTGGGGTGAGACAGGGATGCAGCTTAAGCCCCACCCTCTTCAACATATATATCAACGAATTGGCGCGGGCACTAGAACAGTCTGCAGCACCCGGTCTCACCCTACTAGAATCCGAAGTCAAATGTCTACTGTTTGCTGATGATCTGGTGCTTCTGTCACCAACCAAGGAGGCCTACAGCAGCACCCTAGATCTTTCTGCACAGATTCTGTCAGACCTGGGCCCTGACAGTAAATCTCAGTAAGACCAAAATTATGGTGTTCCAAAAAAGGTCCAGTCGCCAGGACCACAAATTCCATCTAGACACCGTTTGCCCTAGAGCACACAAAAAACTATACATACCTCGGCCTAAACATCAGCACCACAGGTAGCTTCCACAGAGCTGTGAACGATCTGAGAGACAAGGCAAGAAGGCATTCTATGCCATCAAAAGGAACATAAATTTCAACATACCAATTAGGATCTGGCTAAAAATACTTGAATCAGTCATAGAGCCCATTGCCCTTTATGGTTTGTGAGGTCTGGGGTCCGCTCACCAACCAAGATTTCACAAAATGGGACAAACACCAAATTGAGACTCTGCATGCAGAATTCTGCAAAAATATCCTCCGTGTACAACGTAGAACACCAAATAATGCATGCAGAGCAGAATTAGGCCGATACCCACTAATTATCAAAATCCAGAAAAGAGCCGTTAAAATTCTACAAACCACCTAAAAGGAAGCGATTCCCAAACCTTCCATAACAAAGCCATCACCTACAGAGAGATGAACCTGGAGAAGAGTCCCCTAAGCAAGCTGGTCCTAGGGCTCTGTTCAACAAACACAAACACACCCCACAGAGCCCAGGACAACAGCACAATTAGACCCAACCAAATCATGAGAAAACAAAAAGATAATTACTTGACACATTTGAAAGAAATTAACAAAAAAACAGAGCAAACTAGAATGCTATTTGGCCCTAAACAGAGAGTACACAGTGGCAGAATACCTGACCACTGTGACTGACCCAAACTTAAGGAAAGCTTTGACTATGTACAGACTCAGTGAGCATAGCCTTGCTATTGAGAAAGGCCGCCGTAGGCAGACATGGCTCTCAAGAGAAGACAGGCTATGTGCTCACTGCCCACAAAATGAGGTGGAAACTGAGCTGCACTTCCTAACCTCCTGCCCAATGTATGGACCATATTAGAGAGACATATTTCCCTCAGATTACACAGATCCACAAAGATTTGAAAACAAATCCAATTTTGATAAACTCCCATATCTACTGGGTGAAATTCCACAGTGTGCCATCACAGCCAGGCAAGATTTGTGACCTGTTGCCACAAGAAAAGGGCAACCAGTGAAGAACAAACACCATTGTAAATACAACCCATACTTATGCTTATTTATTTTAACTTGTGTGCTTTAACCATTTGTACATTGTTACAACACTGTATATATATATAATATGACATTTGTAATGTCTTTCTTGTTTTGAAACTTCTGTATGTGTAATGTTTACTGTTAATTTGTATTGTTTATTTCACTTTTGTGTATTATCTACCTCACTTGCTTTGGCAATGTTAACACATGTTTCCCATGCCAATAAAACCCCTTGAATTGAATTGAATTGAATTGAGAGAAACACTGACAGACAGTTTGGGAGAGAGAGAGAAACACTGACAGACAGTGTGGGAGAGAGAGAGAAACACTGACAGACAGTGTGGGAGAGAGAGAGAAACACTGACAGACAGTGTGGGAGAGAGAGAGAAACACTGACAGACAGTTTGGGAGAGAGAGAGAAACACTGACAGACAGTGTGGGAGAGGGGAGGAGAAACAGATGAGAGACAGTTTTAAACTGTGTTGGGTGGGGCAGTGGGGGGTAATGTTTCCTGTTGGACACAACAAAGTACATCTAATAAAAGGACACAGTCACACACTTTGCTTCTAAAAAACATTTAAAGCACAGAAGCACACACCAGCACATATAGCACTCAACTAAAATACACATCAACCCAAACACATAACAGCCAGCCCGCTAGCGTGGCGTGTTATATCACGGTTGCCGTAGTTACCTGCGCTGGCGACCTCAAAGCCTGCTGGGATAGCAAGGGTTGTAGTGGGAACTCCTCCATTAGCCAGTTCTGCAGCAGCAACATCCCCCTCCACCACCTGACCCAGAGAGATTACATCAACAACACACAATATCCCTGATTCAACTGTTTTTACTGAGCGGCTTGGTACAGATGTAGGATCTTCATTTGACCTATATGGTCACAGCAATAGAATTCTGTAGCAGCAGGTATTGAATGTTTAGTCCATAACATTGCGTGATCTGTGGTTAGCCTATTAGCTGGCCAAAAGTAGGCTACATGAAAAGTGCAATACTGTTAAAGGCGAAATTCGCAGTTGAAACAATAACAAAGTTTGTTTCGGTAAAAAGCTGGCGGATGGGGCTGGAGAAATGTAACCACTCTAAAATGCATAGACAGAGCTATGGATGCAAGGATTGACCATCCATTACGTCAAAAATCAGTTTTAACCATGGTTTGAGACTATACAGTGTTTGTTTACATTTGCTTTATTTACAAATATTGGAGTAAAACAAGGTTATATTTGTGGTTCTGGTGGGGTATGACAGATGAACTAAGCTCATGAGGCATTTAGAAGTTATATTCTTCAAGAATCAATGGGTACATATCATTCATTTATAAGTCAAAAAATGTATGTAGCAACTGCTGATTGCCGCTTTAATATAACCATGTGTTAGTGTGGGTTTTCAGTGAATTTATGTAAATCACAGAGCTCATTTGCATTTCCTGCGGTGCAGGAAAATTCTCAGCAACAAGAGAGTGATCAAATTGAGACAGGAATTTCCGACACCAGTAGCTTGTGAAGTCAAACTTAATCTGGACTCTCTCCCTAAAACAGATCCACCCAATATAATCCAATATAACCCAAAAATAATCCAATAATTTCATCCTTTATTACTGCAAATCATCTGTTTTTTTAATCCCTTTGTATTTCTCACCAGTCTGGGGCTAGCAGAGATCAGGCTTCCTTTCTTCAGCAGCTCTGAGAGGAGAGGGGAGGGAGGCGGCGTGGACTTCTGACTATGGAGCCTCTTCTGTGGCGAGTCATCTACCAGAGACCCAAGGCTTCCCTCCTTAGGCAGCACCATTGGAGCATCCGATGATGGTGGAAACACAGCCACCCCCTGGGCCTACGTGGACAGATTGGGGGAGAAAAAAACCCATTCTCCTCTATTTAATAGACCACAGCACTGCCACTGTATTCCTTCCAATACTGATAGAATTTTTCATAGACCGTCTTTGACCCATTTCGTGCATGCTGATGGAAGTGCAAGGCAGTGCTTGAATACAGAATACGCAAGTCACTTGTCATTTGCTACCAATACACACATCAACAACTGTTGAAGACAAAAAGCTAAACAAAATAACAAAGCAGGCGTATGATGACCAGTACTTGGGTCCTTCCCTTACCACAGTGGTGCCAGAGGTCTCCTCTGCCTGGGGCATGGCTGTGTCTGTTGGGGGTGTGGTGGTATCTGTCTGTGCCTCCATGCTCGTGGGACTGGCACCCAGAGGGGAGCGTACAGTGACACTGGGCACACGCTTGGGTGTGTTCTTAACCGCTTGGCGAGCTGAGATCAGAGAGGGTACGGGTTATTATCACTAGTAGTTCCTGAGCMTAATCATTGGTCCAATCAGTGGTGCCCAAACATTTGGATTATTATTATTACTATTAGGCCAAAGCTTACCCTGATAGGCTGTATCTGTGGCCTTCCTCTTAAGATCTGCCTCATCCTCATCCTGCATCTTTTTCCTTCCAAACAAAACCATTTTAAAAACACAATCTTCACTGCTAAATCTGGTACAGAAAGTACACTCTGAATCACAACGTAGTGTATACAACAAATAAACACAAAGACACTGGTGGACAGACAGACATGCAGACACAAACCGAGAGACAGACAGGTGGACAGACAGACCGGTTTCTTACTGTGATACTTCTGTCCACAGCTCCTCCAACCGGGAGTCCAGATGTCCGGTCTGGATCAGATCCACCTCCTTCTTCAGCTTCCTGTCAGAGCAGGAAGTAGAGGTCACATTGTCATCTACAATGGCTTTGAACAGAAACATTGGCTATGCATTGAGAGCGATGGGTTTAATGTGTGAGAGTGGGAGTGTGCATGAGTGTGTGTGTGTGTAATGTGAGAGAGATAACAAGAGAGAGAGAGACAGAAAGACAGAGTGAGAGGTTGAATAGGTGTGTGAGCAAGAGTGCCCATGTGTACTGACCTGTATTTGTCCTGTGTGTCTCTCAGTAGTTTCTTCAGCTCCTCTATCCTCTCGGCAGTAAGTCTTCGAACGATCACATCCTCGATGGTCTCCACCACCTCACCCTTTTCCCCACGCTTACGCCTGAAACAGCAATGTACATTAGACACATGACTACACTATGTGGGAACTGCTCTGATGACAGCTGGAGTGCTGCCTACGCAATAGAATACTCCAATAAAGCGCATGTGTGTGTTTGTGTCCTCACTTTGGAGCCTCTGTGGTCTCCAGCAGCTCAGAGTACTGAGAGGCACAGTGCTGTGGGGGTCAGAGACACAGACAGCAAGTTAGATACATTATAGATACACACAAATGTATGTGGACACCCCTTCAAATTAGTGGATTTGGCTATTTCAGCCACACCAGTTGCTGACAGGTGTATAAAATTGAGCACACAGCCATGCAACCTCCATAGACAAACATTGGCAGTAGAATGGCCTTCCTGAAGAGCTCAGTGACTTTCAAAGTGGCACCGTCATTGGATGCCACCTTTCCAACAAGTCAGTGTGTCAAATTTCTGCCCTGCTAGAGCAGCCCTGAACAACTGTAAGTGCTGTTATTGTGAATTGGAAACGTCTAGGAGCAACAACAGCTCAGCCGCAAAGTGGTAGGCCATACAAGCTCACAGAATGGGACTGCCGAGTGCTGAAGCGCGTAGTAAAAATAGTCTGTCCTCYGTTGCAAAACTCACTACTGAGTTCCAAACTGCCTCTGGAAACAACGTCAGCACAAGAACTGTTTGTCGGGAGCGTCATGAAATGGGTTTCCATGGCCGACCAGCCGCACACAAGCCTAAGATCATCATGTGCAATGCCAAAGGTCGGCTGGGAGTGGTGTAAAGCTCGGCACCATTAGACTTTGGAGCAGTGGAAAAGCGTTCTCTGGAGTGATTAGTCATGCTTCACCATCTGGCAGTCCGACGGACGAATCTGGGTTTGGTGGATACCAGGAGAACACTACCTGCCGAATGCATAGTGCCAACTGTAAAGTTTGGTGGAGGAGGAATAGTGGTCTGGGGCTGTTTTTCATGGTTCGGGCTAGGCCCCTTAGTTTCAGTAAAGGGAAATCTTAACGCTACAGCATAAAATGACATTCTAGACGATTCTGTTTTAGCATGACAATTCCCTTGTGCACAAAGCGATGTCCATACAGAAATGGTTTCTCGAGATTGGTGTGGAAGAACTTGACTGGCCTGCACAGAGCCTTGACCTAAACCCCATCAAACACCTTTAGGAMGAATTGTAACGCCGACTTCGAGACAGGCCTAATCGCCCAACATCAGCGCCTGACCTCACTAATGCTCATGGCTGAATGGAAGAACGTCCCCACAGCAATGTTCTAACGTTTAGTGGAAAGCCTTCACAGAAGAGTGGAGGTTGTTATAGCAGCAAATGGGGGACCAACTCCATATTAATGCCCATGATTTTAGAATGAGATGTTCGACCAGCAGGTGTCCACATACTTTTGGTCATGTGCTCATATATAGTAGCTGACCTTTTAACCTTGTTCATCATGACAGAGATTAATAGTTATGTCACAGCGTGTCTGTCTCATACCTTTTGAGAAAACCAGTCTGGAGGGCGGCCTTGCTCTGAGAAAGGTTTGATGGCTCTGCTGACAGACACCCTGAAAGGCAGGAGGACAATCAAGTAGTGTACACAAATGACCATGTAGAAAAGTTTACTATGCACACTAGAGAAAGATAAACATGTAGATGCGGACAGTGACAGACGGGAAAAAGTTTGTTTACCAGTTTTGGTCTCCGCTCCTCATAACAGAGGAGGCTAGGCATAGTTTCTCCCTCAATGACCACGGTTCCGTCGGGCCAACGGACAGCATCTTGTGTTCTACATAAAGACAGAGATAAGGAAATGATGAAGATTGGAAGAGGTAGGTTAGCAATAACCCATACATAGATGCTAACTACCTTTAGCTCCTATAGACGATAGTATCTTCTGGCCGGGGGAGTTTCGTTAAAACCTATATATTTTTTACCTTTATTTAACTAGGCAAGTCAGTTAAGAACAAATTATTTACAATGACCGGACGACGCTGGGCCAATTTTGCACCACCCTATGGGACTCCCAATCACGGCCAGATGTGATGCAGCCTAGATTCAAACCAGGTACTGCAGTGGCGCATCTTGCACTGAGATGCAGTGTCTTAGACCACTGTGCCACTCGGGAGGGAGAAATCAACCCCCAAACCACTAATTCCTATGATTAACAGTGTTAAATAACACTAATATGTAATAACTATTTTTGTGAACAAATGTTTCATTTTGTCATTATAACAAGGTTGGAAGAAACGTGAAAATCATTTTGGGAAATCTGTTGCAGCTCAAGTCTACTACAAAACCCACAATACAATGCTGTCTCTTCTGGGCTGGCTAGCTTTGTTAGGTAGCTAGAAAACATAGCTACACACAACAATACCATCACGTGAAGTAGCTAGCTTGCAATCGGCTAAACAAACTGAGCTATAAATGTAAGAGTCTCTCTCACAAGAGTTCAACTTGCAGTTTGTATCTGCACAGAGCACGTTTCTTTCACACAAAGATACTTTTGAGGAGATGGGAAACTATTTGAATCGTATTAACGGCCATTGTGTACGTTGACAGTGCATCGTCAATTGGCCACGCGGTGCATTCTGGGACAAGGAGAGTCCTCCTTCAAGTAGTGAATGGGAATCAATCGGGCGCCTGCTCAAAAACGGAATTTCGTAAACAAGAAGTACAACATTGCAAATATTTTCCAAGATGTGTGATAATTAACGTGTTCTCTGTACTATGGTATAGCTTTGGAATCGTAACATTACGTACTTTTGAGGAAAATAAGCAGGTACCCCGACTTTGAGAAGGAATTGCATGACGATTAGTTTAGCAACCGCGTGCTGGATTAAGACAACGTGAATGCGATGGGTCGACAGTCAGTTGGGGCGTTTCTCCATTTATTGCCCATTGGGATACCTCCCTCATCCTTTCTGTAATATCTCTGTTTTCCACAGACACACATTGTGCAGTGCAACATGGTACTTGGAAGGAGAAACTGAGATTAATAATTTGGTACACTGTTTAGGCTGACAACATGAGCGTATTATCCCCTAGGTAGCCTAGTGGTTAGAGCGTTGGACTAATAACCGAAAGGTTGCAAGATCAAATCCCCGAGCTGACAAGGTACAAATCTGTCGTTCTGCCCCCGAACAAGGCAGTTAACCCACAAAATAAGAATTTGTTCTTTACTGACTTGCCTAGTTAAATAAAGGTAAAAAAAGATATATATATATATTTGGCCTTGTGTTTTAGGTTACTGTCCTGCTGAAAGGGGAATTTTTCCCCCAGTGTCTATTGGAAAGCAGACTGAATAAATGTTTTCCTCTAGGATTTTGTCTGTGCTTAGCTCTATTCAATTTATTATAATATATWTTTTTAAATGCTCCCTAGTCCTTGCTGATGACAAGCATACCCATAACATAATGCAGACACCACCATGCTTGAAAATATAAAGAGTGGTACTCAGTGGCGTGTTGTGTTGGATTTGCCCCAAACATAACGCTTTGTATTCAGGACATAAAATCAATTTCTTTGCCAAATTGTTGCAGTTTTATTTTAGTACCTTTTTGCAAACAGGATGCATGTTTTGGAATATTTTTATTCTGTAAAGGCTTCCTCCTTTTCACTCTGTCATTTAGGTTAGTATTGTGGATTAACTACATTGTTGTTGGTCCATCCTCAGTTTTATCCTATCACAGTCATTAAACTCTCTAAAGTCACAATTGGCCTCATGGTGAAATCCCTGAGCAGTTTCCTTCCTCTCCTACAACTAAGTTAGGAAGGACACCTGCATCTTTGTATTGATACACCAACCAAAGTGTAATTAAGGATGAGGTAGTCATTAAAAAAATCATGTTATAACATTATTATTGCACACAGAGTAAGTCCATGTGACTTGTTAAGCAAATTATTACTCCTGAACTTTAGGCTTGCCATAACAAAGAGGTCGAATACTTGTTGACCGAAGACATTTCAGCTTTTCATTTTTTATTAATAATAATAAAAGAAAAAAACATAATTCCACTTTGACAATATTGGATATTATTTGTAAACCGGTGACCCAAAATCTCAATTTAACAATCAAACAGGCAAAGCGTCAATACAGGACTAAGACTGAATCGTACTACACTGGCTCTGGCGCTCGTTGGATGTGGCAGGGCTGGCAAACTATTACAGACTACAGAGGGAGAGGGAAGCACAGCCACGAGCTGCCCAGTGACACGAACCTACCAGACGAGCTAAATTATTTCTATGCAAGTAACACTGAAACATGCATGAGATCACCAGCTGTTCCGGGTGACTGTGTGATCACGCTCTCTGTAGCCGATGTGAGTAAGACCTTTAAACAGGTCAACATTAACAAGGCTGCAGGGCCAGGCGGATTACCAGGACGTGTACTCCGAGCATGCGCTGACCAACTGGCAAGTGTCTTCACTGACATTTTCAACCTGTCCCTGACTGAGTCTGTAATACCAACATGTTTCAAGCAGACCACCATAGTCCCTGTGCCCAAGAACTCTAAGGTAACCTGCCTTAATCACTACAGACCCGTAGCACTCACATCTGTAGCCATGAAGTGCTTTGAAAGGCTGGTCATGGCTCACGTCAACAGCATTATCCCAGAAACCCTAGACCCACTCCAATTTGCATACCGCCACAACAGATCCACAGATGATGCAATCTCTATTGCACTCAACACTGCCCTTTCCCAACTGGACAAAAATAACACCTATGTGAGAATGCCATTGACTACAGCTAAGCGTTCAACACCATAGTGCCCTCAAAGCTCATCACTACGTTAAAGACCCTGGGACTAAATATCTCCCTCTGCAACTGGATCCTGGACTTCCTGACGGGCCGCCCCCAGGTGGTAAGGGTAGGGACAACACATCCACCACGCTGATCCTCAGCATGGGGCCCGTCGGGTGCATGCTCAGTCCCCTCCTGTACTCCCTGTTCACTCTTGACTACATGGCCAGGCACGACTCCAACACCATCATCAAGTTTGCTGATGACTACAGTGGTTGGCCTGACCACCGACAACGATGAGACAGCTCATAGGGAGGAGGTCAGAGACCTGGCCATGTGGTGCCAGGACAACAACCTCTCCCGCAACGTGCTCAAGACAAAGGAGATGATTGTGGACTACAGGAAAAGGAGGACCGAGCATTCCCCCATTCTCATCGACGGGCTGTAGCGGAACAGGTTGAGAGCTTCAAGTTCTAGGGTGTCCACATTACCAATGAACTATCATGGTTCAAACACACTAAGACAGTCGTGAAGAGGACACGACAAAGACTATAACCCCTGAGGAGACTGAAAAGATTTGGAATTGGTCCTCAAAAGGTTCTACAACTGCACCATCGAGAGCATCCTGACTGGTTGCATCACTGCCTGGTGTGGCAACTGCTCAGCTTTCGACTGCAAGGCACTACAGATGGTAGTGCATACGGCCCAGTACATCACTGGGGCCAAGCTTCCTGCCATCCAGGACCTCTATACTAGGCAGTGTCAGAGGAAGGCCCTAAAAAGTGTCAAAGACTCCAGCCCCCCTAGTCATAAACTGTTCTCTCTGCTACCACATGGCAAGCGGTACCGGAGCGCCATGTCTAGTTCCAAAAGGCTTCTTAACAGCTTCTACCGCCAAGCCATAAGACTCCTGAACAGCTAATCAAAGGGCTACCCAGACCCCTCTTTTACGCTGCTGCTACTCTGTTTATAATCCATGCATAGTCACTTTAACTCTACCTACATGTACATATTACCTCAATTACCTTGACTAACCAGTGCCCCCGCACATTGACTCTACTGGTATCTCCTGTATATAGCCTCGCTACTGTTATTTTACTACTGCTGTTTAATCAATTTGTTACTTTTTTCTATTTTTTACTGAACACATTTTTWTTTTTTTCTTCACTTCTTAAAGCATTGTTGGTTAAGGGCTTGTAAGTAAGCATTTCACTGTAAGATCTATACAAATACTGTTGTATCTGGCGCATGTGACAAACAACATTTTATTTGAATCCTTTTTAAATTCAGGCTTTCACACAACAATGTGGAAAAAGTCAAGGGGGTGTGAATACTTTCTGATGGCACTGTATGTTCTATCAATTGGTCAAATAAAAATGTCCCTATGATTTAACTTTAAGTGGTCCGGAGATCGTGTAGGGACGCATCATAATCTTCATCACTGGAGATATATATATATATTTTTTTAAATATACCTGTGCTAATTACCTATCTGCGTCTACAAACACCTGTGTGTAAACGGAAGACGGACGCCACAAACGCCTTGTCGACTGCAACTGTGCTAAAACAGTAAGTGTGTATTTGTGAAATTATTTCGATGTGATATGAAAGTAGAGGGATTCATGTTTCTAGAACTGTACCGCAATTGAGAATCGATTCATGTTAATGTTCAGACCCGAGCGTACTGGCTCTTAACAAAACTTCCCCTTACAGAAGACTCCTTCGTCCAATGAGTCATTACTGAGAGTCATGATCAAGAGCTACGCCTAACCCTAAGTCCAGGTTGGACGTTTAGATGGAGTATTTGGCTGCCAGAGCCAATTTGCCTCTAAATAGAACGTGTAAGGTCCTTGGACTACAAGGAGTAACATTATGCTTCTTTAGTCTATTATTAGGCTATCTTAGATTTGACCAGGGATGCAAACTGCTGAGGGCCCAAAAAGGTTACACTTTTTTTTGTGGTTAATGTGAACCTAACTCAGAGCTAAAAAATGTAAAGAAAGCAATCCAATATTATTTGTTGCCTAGACTTTACTGCAAATGACACTCAAGTCTTGAGAAAAAAACAATACACTAATATTGCAGTTAGCCATGACAACCTTCATAATAGAACACTTGTGACCTCACACATAAATATTGCACTTGGGAAAAAACATCTTAAAGTAGAAATAGAATGAAACAAACTGGCATTCTATATTTGCTCTATTATAGTGGCCACTATAGACACAAATCAAGTGCACAAGGCTACACGTGTGCAAAAATCCCCCTTTAGTAAAACTAAGTATAATCCACCATCATTCTCACACACATGTGTTACTGTCAAATTCAACACAACAAAATCAATATATTTGGGCTACACTGCACATTACTACATTGGACACTTTCTGTCTGTGGACATGTGTTCTACAATGTGCCAGCAAAAGTGAGAAAGAGGGAAAGTTTGTGGTGTTCCRTTCACCTCTATAGTGGCATCCAGGCCCAGCTCCAACTACACTTCATCCCTGAATCCACTTGTTTAACAAGCAACGCCTAATTTTCACCTAATTCTCTCAATCTGAAAATTAATCACATACTGTAAAGGGAGATAGTGGTTTGTTCGTTTGTTAACGTTTCACACAGATTGCCAYGGTCCAGTAAGCAACTAACGCGTTATAACTTGAGGAACGGCAAGGAGTCGTATACCAGTTAACACTATAMCGAATTGGTTAGGTTACTAATGTTAGCTCATCTGATGTTGTAAAGTTAGCTAGCTAACGTTAGCTGTCCGACTATTAGCAAGTACATTTTCACACCATAAACTAAATTATTTGATCAGATAAATTGGATAATGTTGCTCAACATTTTTATGGCTAGCTAATGGAGAATTCGATCCAGCTAGCAAGATACAACGCTAATACTTGTTCCACCACACTTTCTCCCTCACCTCAAACTTTATAAATGCCAGTAGTTTTTCAGTTACAGCTAATGAAGTACGCTTCATCACCTTCTCCGTAGTCAAGCTTAACGTTACCGCTTCGTTATCGTTCAGGGGACGAGCTGCTGTAACTGGCAAGCTGCCTTTCCAGAGCGCGCGCGGATGCTGTAACTAGTAACTGGTTGTCTCTTCTTTCTTCAGTCGCGTGCTGCGCTGCATTCTGTTGTTGTGTGAACGATTGGCTGAGCCTTGGATACAGCCAGTATTGCTACAAACGCGCATCACTCGTTCAATTACAGCCAGTAGTGATCCAACCCCCCCCAAAAAAACGTTTCTCATCGGATCTACACGAATTACGTAAGTCACCTATTTTGGATTCAAAACGGTGAATTTCGCCGAAATGTGACTAGTTTGCATCCCTGGATTTGACAAGTCCCTGCGCAGGGGGAACCATTACCCTAGATTTGAGCTCTGACCTAACTAGTTAGCTAAACAGCAAGCTACAATCTTGTTAATGCAAAGAAAGGTTCAATCTAGCTAACTAGAAAAGCATAACATTACCACTTAGCTAGTTAGGTAATCTAACTCAATACTTGTTTTTGTTGTTTACCATATTCGGCTAGGAAGGTACGCGCTCAGTAGCTAGGAACACATTGTTAGCTAGCAATTTAGCTAGCTAGCGTGCCCGGCGCTAACAAAACCAAGGAAGGCTAACTAGACGAATATAATGTATAAAGCCAGCTAGCTACGAACATATTGTACATTACATTTGAAATGTATGTGTACGTTGTAGCTACATTTGCAAGTTAGCAAACAATAACAAATAATACTCACTCCCGACTCCACTCGACATTTTTTTCTTTGTCGACAGGGCCTCGCCACTAAACTTCCGCCGGAYTCATTTCAATGTAGCACAGGCGCTGACGATGACATAACAAGAAATCACATACCCGCTCATCTATTATAGGGGGATTAGCTCAAATGGTAGAGCGCTCGCTTAGCATGCGAGAGGTAGCGGGATCGATGCCCGCATCCTCCATTCTTTGAATTGCATGTGATAACATTTGCTTTCTGAGGTAGTATGATCAATTTTCTTTGCTTCTGTGTTATGTTAGAAATGGATGTTGATGCAGTTGTATTTTTGTAACTTTTGCAGTGTTGGAAAAAGTACTAAATTGTCAAACTTGAGTAAAAGTACAGATACCCTAATAGAAAATGACTCAAGTAAAATACTACTTGAGTAAAAGTCTAAAAGTATTTGGTTTGAAATATACTTAAGTATTAAAAGTACATGGAATTGCTAAAATGTACTTAAGTATCAAAAGTGAAAATCAAAGTATACACTACTTTACACCACTGAACTTTTGTGACCTTTTTCGCCCATCATGTCCAAATCATCCTAAAGTACAGTATGTAAAATAAATTGTGTTAACAGTTTTACATTTAGAATTAAAGTGTTTTTAGGTATGATGTAGTTTGTTGATTAAGACGACATGGAAGCATGTCAAATGTATGATAAAACAAAATACAGCCGTTGTGTCGGGTTATGAGTAAAGTAGGACATTTATCACTGGAGTAACGGGAGTATCCTACGGATGTGTCCTACTCCGGTGCATGGTCACGTTAAGCCCTGCCTCACCGTGTGTATCTATAATGTGACTGCTGAAAGGATATTTGGTTTATCCGTACAGCTGCGATCTAGCTATTTTTTTTGTGTGCTAAATTTGATATCTCATCAAAATGACAAGGGAAATACGGTGGCTGATAAGGAAAACACAACCACAATGTTATGGTGGCTCATTAGGAAGATGAAACGCATTTTAAAATTCATGACACTGAAACAAAGGGGTAAACAGCAAGTAGGCCTACACGTTTTTAAATTCCGATATGATATCGATATAAAAATAATAATAATATGAAACTGATATCGATATGGACTTTCCATATTGGTGGCCATCATTACTCATGAATCATGATCAGATCAGCTCACCTATAGGAATAATCACAGCAATGAGCTCCCGTGTGGCACAGTGGTCTAAGGCACTGCATTTCAGTGAAAGAGGTGTCACTGCGGTCACTGGTTTGAATCCAAGCTGTGTCACATCTGGCTGTGATTGGGAGTCCCATAGGGCGGCGCACAATTAGCACAGCGTCGTCCGGGGTAGGCCGTCATTGTAAATAATAATTTGTCCTTAACTGACTTGCCAGGTTAAATACATTTTTTAAATGACCTCAATGGGCACTGCGACTGCTTTAATATGGTTGACATTGGGTCTGCTTTTCTGTACAAGTCACCACTTGTCCATCAGATCTTCTCAAAGAGATCTGATTATATGAGATCTTGTTACATTATGAGTATTTTGGTGGTACATAAACACTTTACGAATGCTACATTGCTTATAGCCACAGACTATTCACAAGAGAGACCGACTCAATTGGATAGGTGATACAGGCCTTGTATTAAATCATAAATCAGCCTATGTCACAGAATGGTAGATGCTAGCTGGGACCCTTAAGACGACCCTACCCTAAACCCTGACCCTAACCTTAACCCCTACCCTTATTTTAACCATAACCCTTACCCAGTGGCGATTTTAGCACGTAAATCTTGGTGTGGCAAACKATTTTTTTTAGATGCATGCCAGCAAAGCCACTAGACAACACAACAACGACAAGCGGTGCCCAGAAACTGTTAGGGCCTAAATAAAGCTGTCCCAAAAGCAGAGCTTTCTTTCCAGCACAATGGAGTGAATCCTTACCACTGCTACACCTGGCTATCAGCGGAGCCTTGTCTGGCAGCGAAACAGTTCATTCAGCCTCATTTACTGCCTTTAAAAAAAAACATAGCTGATATGGCTGACTTGCTTAAACAAATGTGGTTTCTACTGACAATCGATGTACAAACTATGGCATAAGGGAATGATGAGCGGATAAGAGGCATTCCTTAATTTCGATTACGACATTAATGAACGAACTAAGATGAACGTAGTCAATATAACTATGTGTTCAGCACTTTTGAAATGTACAGTGACAGAATTCAGAACATTGTCCCTCTTACAGTATTTTCCCTGTACACCAAGTCAGAACTGTACAATAAATAAAGGGGGCATATAAGCAGACAATGAAAGCTCTTACAATATTTGATGATGACATTTCTCAAAAACAGGTTATAGGCTACATGTGCACCACCGAGTCAGAACAGTAATGTTAGGCGAAATTAAGAGGTGAAAATAGACACAATTATTAGGGTGAGGCACATGGGCTACTAGCCACTTATTACACAACATATGCTTAGTATTACTTTCTTAGCTACAGTATACATATCTCCCTGGCATATTACATCATCAGCAGCAGCATATAAGACATTTTTGGACTCACCTTGTTGTGATGTGCTCACTTGAACAGGAAGGTGGCGCAGCGGTCCTTTGTGGGCAAATTTTGTCATCAAAGAAAGACAAAGAGGCCGGATTTACAATTCCGAGTTGGATGACCGTTCAAAACGTATTTTCCCAGTCTGAGCTCGTTTATTCCCAACTTCCCAGTTGCAATGCTTGCAGTTAGCCACTGTCACCGATTCCTTCCAAACCACTCATTGTTGAATTTGCGATTTCCAACTTACTGTGTAATATTTATGTCCAATGGCCGATGAGCACCGATACGTTTTATCTAGAATTTCTCTTCATTATTTATGTTCATATGACAAGGATTAAAAAGGATTTGCCAGTAGATTGTCTACTTGATTCATGATGATGACTGCAAGCTAAGATTTTGAAAGTAATATGTTGATATGATCAGTCCAACCAAAGCTACTGTACATACAACGTGATTTGACGTCATTTTATCTGTAGCCAATCACAGTGCAATGCTCCTATTTTCTGCTGACTTGTCCCACCACCACAGAAAGCACTGAGCTAGGCTTAAACACCTGCATTTTGGAGCTGCCTTACTCAAGAAAACAAAAAAGAGACTATGTTTGTATGTGGCTTTTTTAACTCAATGATATATATATTTTTTTTACATTGTTAGCAAACTGATATGTGACTTGTATTAATGCCAAAATACATGCAAAACAGGCAAGCCTCCCCACCAAAACATATTTGTATATTTTTTTTTTTGCTAAAAATGTGGGGCCACTGCTCTTATCCAACCCTAACCGTTTTTAAACTTCAATGGGATGACTTCAGAGTTTAACGTCCCAAGGATCCTTTTTAGACTTTGTCACATTTTTACCTATAGGTACTGTACATGGTTTCCTGCTGATCTTGCTCTGCTGAAGTGCAATAGCAGACTCTAGTGGTTAGATGCTATCATGGCATTTTGATATAATATGACTTGGTGCCATCAGTAGCAATTATTTGATTGGTTCTTATGACTCCAGTTAGTCACCCCTATGAATATGACAGCTTAAAGCAAGTGTTATAATGCATCATAAGTGTATCAAAAGGCATCTCAAATGCAGTTATGAAGCATGATGTGTGTGTGTGCTTCGTAGAAAGTATCAGCACATCTTTTCTCTACTAATCTTTATTAAAAAAGTTAAATCAACTCAGTAAAAGTTCACAGTTTGGATTGTTTTATCTATATCAACATATCATTTTCAGGACTCATTCAATCTTATCATAGCAAAATGACGTGAGCTCATGGCAGCCATAAAAGTAGAACAACACATTTATGCAATAAGAAACGGTTTCCCAGACCCAGATTTAAGCCAAATCCTGGACAAACAATAATTATCAATGGAATATGGTCATTGAAAGTGCATTATAGTCCAGGAATAGGCTTAATACCAGGCCTACGAATGTTAAACATAATGCCTTTTGCTACCACACACACACACATACACTGCATACCTTATATTGTAACATTGGCCTCATTCCAGGCTGATTACATTGCAGTCATTGCATTGCATCAACTACTGTTCAACTACTGTACTAGCATCAGACACAGGGTCGCTATGAAATTCATATCCAGGCGTTGTGAGATCTGGCAGGTGTCTGGAATGTAGTAGGCCTGGAGCGAGTCCAATGTTTGTGACAGTTGATAAACATAACAACATTAATTAAATCTGGTCAGATCAGAAACACTCATAGCATACATAACAGACAGTGTATATAAAACTGAACAGCCCTGATATCCTACATTTCACTCTAATCTGGGACAGGGCGCTATGATTGGCTGATTGTCTGATTAACAACATAATGTCAGAGTAGTGTGTTCCAAGCCCCTGCTATACACATTGGGAGACCCTGCTGGCTGCAGCTTCTCTACACTGGGGGATGTTCCAGAAAGTTGGATCAATGACTTAGCCGGCCTACTGTTCAAAATTGTAATCAACAAGTAAATAAAGAGTTATATGTGGCTGTTTATCAAAGGTATCTACCCCACTGGTCTAAGGCACTGGTCTAATCTTCATAGAGACAGCTTTCAGAGAATAATGATAACCTTTCCAGTGATTCCAATTGACACTTGTAGCGGTATGTTTGGTGGTTCCCCATAGGTACTCTTCATTGATGTTAGCGTAGTGACAAGAACCATACCAAAATGTCCCATAGTAAGTAGCTGCACAGTTGTCAGACCAAGTGTCCTGGTCTTTGTCGAAGGTGCTGAACATCAACCCGCTATGATAGGCCAGTGAGTCACCTTGGAAACAGAAAAAATTGTCTATTTAGAGTGTTTGCATTTTCTAAAAACTCTACAAATGCGACCCAACTTACCATAGCTAAGCCATATAATTACCTCACTATAGACCTACCTCACTATAGACCTATCTATCTAAAACAGTCACTATTACTACTGCAATGTACTGTTACTACTACTACTTCTGGGCTGCTTACTACTACTACTACTACTACTAGGCTACAGTTACAACATGCACCACTACTACAGTCACAACTTCTACAGTTATCCCACTACAGGCCCACTACTATTTCCAACACAGTCACTACTACTATGACATTCCCCTACATTTTCCAACACTGGCCTCTAACAATTTAAACTTCCATACATTTCCACTAGCATACAAAATACTTATAGGACTTATAGAAATTTCACCACTTTTCAACCTCATATTCATCATTTCCAGCACCACTCCAACACCAACATATGTAAAAATAAAAAGGGCGGATGCACACCAGATGATGTCAAAAGTGTTTCTGGATGATCATCTGGTTAACATCATGTGATTTTTAACCAACTCTGAGCAGGCAAAGGTTAGTAAAGTAACATTTTCCTGGTGAAAATCACATGATACACACCAGATGATGTTAAAGGTTTTTCCAATGACGTAATCAGAAACATAGCCTATCTTCCTCTATCCTTTTGACTACAACACATAGTAAAGTGCTGTTTTCACACTTTGATGTTGGGGTGGTGCTGGAGATGATGAATGTGAAGTTGACAAGTTGACAATTTAAGGATGAGTGACAACTGAAGCAAGCACACATATTTTTTCAGGAAAATTACCCATTAAAGTGCTCTGACGTTTATAGGACAAAAACACAGCATTTGTTCTCAGACAGCTGTGAAGCCAGAGCACATTGTGTGAATGACTTGTGTTCATCTTTGAAAATGGTATCACCGACAAGGCAAAAACAACAAATGTTGTCTCTCACTCACCTGCTCCTCCGTTGGTGAATCCAGTGACATGTAGCTTGTATCCGTCTGCCTCAGAGTCCAAAAAGAAGGAAGAGTACATGGCAAACACACTGTTTCCTTCAAAGTCCTCCATGTCTACCCTCAGCTCATACTTCCTCCTCTTAGTGAGAAGGTGGATGTTCTCCAGTCCTGAAGAGACAACGCTAGATCAGATTGCAGATTACAGTATACAAAGTTATAATTTGTATACTCTACTTGTTTCATCTTATTTTGGGCGATTCTTTTCTTATTTTTTGCTAAAGTAAATTCTCACCTAGCCAGTATTCTCCCTCTGGGTTTCCAAAACCAACTTTGTACTGGTTCCAGGGTCTGTAGAAGTTCAGAGATCCATCTATCCTCCTCTGGATTACTTGAGAGAGAGTGAGATAGAGACAGACAGACAGACAGAGATGTTTAGCAACTGTTCACATGGTCTGTAAGGATAGAAATGTTAATAAGAGCCCAACATAGTACTATGATACTCACAGTCCACTTGCCTCCATCCGTGTTCATGTCACAGTACACCTGAACAGGTGTCAAAAAGGGGTAGATGGGGTAGACGCCACTTGCTTGCGAGATGTTGTAGACTTCATTACAGTCTGCATCCAGGTTGATATCCCATCGAGGGGCAGAGTGGACTGCTACAACAGCCAGAAGTAACACTGCCAACATTGTGAGCCTTAGAGAGAGAGGAGAGAGAGAGAGAGAGAGAGAGAGAGAGAGAGAGAGAGAGAGAGGAGAAATAGAGAAAGTAAGAGAGACACAGAGAGAGATAGGTGGTTTCAAGCAAAACCTCTACCTTTCAATTTAATTCACACATAACATTTTCAAGAAAATACAATTATTTGATTTAAGTCAGTCTCGCCATCATTATAGTTCAAAGATTTTCAGCCTCAAGTTCAAACCTTAAACAGAAATATTGAATTCGATAGTTAGAAAAAACAGTTAGTTGAATTCTAGGGACTGAATTTTAAAATATGCAGTCCAACCCTAAAGTGTCCCTGTCCTACCCAGCTGACTAAGCATCAGTGTCCACTGTTTCTGTTCTAGCGCTCTCTAAGCTTTAGGAAGACTTTTATACAGCCATATATGAATATTAATTGACATATTAACATAAACGTGATGGAGAGGTAGAACTCAACACTAGAGGATTCAAACAGGTCACGTGACGTTACACAGGTTGCACAAATCACAGTGTAACAGCAATCCAGTTCTAAATTGTATCTTTCTGGGAAGAAATGTTGTTGTTGTTGGTGACTGAAAGGTCAGAAGAAGAATACTTTTATGGTCGATTGTCATTTTCAGATCATGAACATTCATCTTTTATTGCCACCAGCAGGTCACTGACTACTGACTAACAGATAGATGGTTGAATGTTGGTGGTAGCCTCGCAAAGCCACCTGATCCCGCAAGCTTACATTAAACCCTTTTACGCAGCGTGAATCAGTCTGGTATTTATGAGGCTATGTTGGTGGTAGCACTTCAATGCTTTTAGACCAATACTGTTTTCAGGAGCTACTCGTTAATTCCCTTTCTGTGTTTAATGCTGTGTGCACCCTAGCCATGATGTAAATATGTCTGTTCCTATTTCTGTAAATGAGTAAAACAAACAAAAAAAAAATCTGCTTTGTCTGTAGTGTCATTGCTCCCTCTTGGTCAAGTCATTATTGTAAAAGAGAATGTGTTCTCAATGACTTACCTGCAGGTTAAATAAAAAGGCAACACTCTTTAGTGGGTCCCATACACACTCACGTTGTACAATGGATTTGACACAATGGTTGTGATACAACAGATATTTGTGTGATACAACGGAGAGTTGGTCTGCACAAAAATGATTACAGAACAATTGTGCAGTTTCACCACAATGCTTGTGTAATATTTGTTGTTGCCAAAAACTCATCCAATCTGGGTTCACCCCTCAATCAAGATCGCTTGTCAGGGGCCTCATTTATAAATGTGTACGATCATTTCTTAAACTATGATAATAAAATCTGGTTTATATAACATCTACACCCATTAATTAAATTGTGTTAATCACAAATATGCATGTTTCATTCATAAATCACACAATTTCATGCAAAATCTACTTAAATTACATAGTTGTAAAATGTTGGTATGCACATATTTTATCGTAAATGGTATACGACGAAATTACAGTGTTGGACTTGACATGAAAATAAGGTCCCTGGTCACAAGCACCTGGTGTGTGTCAATCCCCTGTTTTTGCAGCAGAGAATCTAAATCTGGTTCTTAAAATGTTTTCATCGATGAAACCTCTGATCTCAATACAGTTTTCTGTTCCCGAAGCTAGAATCTGTTACGAACACAGTGCACTAAGTTTTGTAGACGCGACTTTTTGCCAACATTCCTATCTGGTAGTTCAGTTTAAGGCACTTGTCAAACTCGTTCCTTGGAGGGCCGAGTGTCTGCTGGTTTTCTCTCCTCACTTGTAATCCTCCATGGAATGAGTTTGACACCCCTGGTTGAAGGGCTTAAAGCAGTGAAGGGCTACCACCAACATTCAACCCACTGTTGGTTAGCCAGTGATCAGTATGGTGGTCTGCTGGTGGCAATAAAAGATCAGGATCTAAAAATGACAAATGGACAATAAAGTATTCTTCTTCTGATCTTTCTATCACCACCAACAACAACATTCCCTCTCGGAACACAGAACACAGAACACACGGAACAGGGAAGTCAGAAGCTCTAAATTATTCCTGGCGACCACCACTACCTGGATTCCTTAAACCTGCATTCCTTCACTGGTGTACCGGACACCCCAGCAGGCCCCGCAATGCAGGGGGCCTATGAGGTGTGGGGGCCCATGCGCTTGTCATCAATGTCAATTTAGACTAACTCTCCAAAAAGTAATTCATAAACTTTTTACATTTCCATATGTACTAGGGAGCTAGCTATATGATTGTTTCTTGGGCTTCTGGAATGTTGAAAAAAATCWGAAATAAATGGATTGAATGTATAAGGGGATATCAGTGAACAAATGCCATGGTCAAGTCTATGACTGCGCCAGTGCAATGAGTGGAGCTTACTCAGGTGATCAAAAGCAACCGGGTCTCAGAGCATTACGTATTATTCTGTATGTACTGTAAATCTGAGGCACCCCATTTAGTATCATATGTTACATTTGCAAAACAAATGATATGTTACGAATTCTAGGGGTTAGGTTTAAGTTCAGGTTTAGGGGAAGGGTTATCTAAAAGGGATAAGGTTAGTGGAAGGGTTAGTGAACATGCTAAGTATTTGAAAAGTAGCTAAAAAGTAGTAAATAGTTGAAAAGTTGCTAAAATACTAAAGTTGTCCGTGATCAGATTTGAACACACAACCTTTAGGTTGCTAGAATTTGGTCTTACCTGTGTATGGCAGGCCTGAACTATCACTGAAAGGAATGTAGGTGTATGGAATGTAGGTAGTGGGGGATAGGTGGAATCCACAGCATCCGAGTTTCCTGTTCATTGTGTTCTGTGTTCCGTGTGTGGTGTTCTGTGAAGGAATGTTGTTATTGGTGGTGACTGAAAGGTCAGAAGAAGAATACTGTATGGTCCATTGTCATTTTCAGATCATGAACATTCATCTTTTATTGCCACCAGCAGGTCACTGACTACTGACTAACAGATAGATGGTTGAATGTTGGTGGTAGCCTCGCAAAGCCACCTGATCCCGCAAGCTTACATTAAACTTTTACGCAGCGTGAATCAGTCTGGTATTTTGAGGCGATGTTGGTGTAGCACTTCAATGCTTTTAGACCAATACTGTTTTCAGGAGCTACTCGTTAATCCCTTCTGTTTTTAATGCTGTGTGCACCCTAGCCATGATGTAAATATGTCTGTTCCTATTTCTGTAAATGAGTAAAAAAAAAAAAAAAAAATCTGCTTTGTCTGTAGTGTCATTGCTCCCTCTTGGTCAAGTCATTATTGTAAAAGAGAATGTGTTCTCAATGACTTACCTGCAGGTTAAATAAAAAGGCAACACTCTTTAGTGGGG
The DNA here is from genome assembly GCF_002910315.2 of Salvelinus sp. IW2-2015. NCBI lineage: Eukaryota > Metazoa > Chordata > Actinopteri > Salmoniformes > Salmonidae > Salvelinus > Salvelinus sp. IW2-2015. Next base: position 20,507,808 of record NC_036846.1, read on the forward strand.
TCCCATACACACTCACGTTGTACAATGGATTTGACACAATGGTTGTGATACAACAGATATTTGTGTGATACAACGGAGAGTTGGTCTGCACAAAAATGATTACAGAACAATTGTGCAGTTTCACCACAATGCTGTGTAATATTTGTTGTTGCCCAAAAACTCATCCAATCTGGGTCACCCCTCAATCAAGATCGCTTGTCAGGGGCCTCATTTATAAATGTGTACGATCATTTCTTAAACTATGATAATAAAATCTGGTTTATATAACATCTACACCCATTAATTAAATTGTGTTAATCACAAATATGCATCTTTCATGTTCTTAAAATAAAGTGGTGATCCTAACTGACCTAAGACAGCGAATCTTTACTCGGATTAAATGTCAGGAATTGTGAAAAACTGAGTTTAAATGTATTTGGCTAAGGTGTATGTAAACTTCCAACTTCAACTGTATATTTTCAAATGTATTTGGAAATGTTTAAAAATATATATTTCAACATGCATTTAGATGAATTTGTAAGAAATGTTTTTCAATTCAAATGTATGGCAAATATAAATAAATTGGCCAAATCATATTGTATTGAAATGGTGACAGTCTTAACAATGAAACTTAAGTAGTTTAGCTAGCAAAGGATATGACAGAAGCACGCTACATGGCAGACCATTCCGAACTAATCTCCCAGCATGTCCAGCCTGTTCATCATCTCAGCCAATCATGGCTAGTGATAAGGTTCCAGTCTTTTTCCGTGTCTAAACCCGCTGGGCTTGTTATTTAACAATTTTATTCGCATTTACAGATGGAATACACATTTGTTATTAAGGCACATGAAAGTTCAAATTTTTCAGAAGGCATTTCTGCCAAAAACAACGCATTTTGATTAAACATTCATGTTTACATTGAAATGCTTCTCCTGTGAGGTGGTGACGTGCGACATACGCCTAGTTTCCTCAAACAAGTCACATACAGTGGGGCAAAAAAGTAATTAGTCAGCCACCAATTGTGCAAGTTCTCCCACTTAAAAAGATGAGAGAGGCCTGTAATTTTCATCATAGGTACACTTCAACTATGACAGACAAAATGAGGGGAAAAAATCCAGAAAATCACATTGTAAGATTTTTTAATGAATTTATTTGCAAATTATGGTGGAAAATAAGTATTTGGTCAATAACAAAAGTTTATCTCAATACTTTGTTATATACCCTTTGTTGGCAATGACAGAGGTC